>NC_133414.1:73960000-74260000 GCF_049350105.2 Macaca mulatta
ATCTCCAGGTTTCCTATCCTACTTAGGAGGCTGAAAGAACAGGGTAGGGGGAAACAAAATTGCTTCCACAGCCTGTAATTTGTCTGGTATACTGGAACTGAGAAGCAGCCTTATGATACCCAAGCCTCAATCCATTTTATTATTATCATTATTATTATTTTAGTTTTGAGCACTCCATTTTTTGGAGAATTTTTTCAGCTGTTTTAAGCAACTTTTTACAAAGTTCAATGAAAAGGGTTTTTAAAGTCTTGATTTCACTGTTCCCTGCATAGGAAAGGCCAATCTGTACATCATGTGTGCTTCTTTTGCCTGGATAAGGGTGCCACACTTGCACATGTGTATATATCACTTGCCTAAAAATTATCTTCCAAATTACCAAAATACTGCTTATCTAGCCAAAGGGGGAAAAAAAAAAAATATATATATATATATATATACACACACACACATATATATATCTCACATTCACAGAGGTGACACTCTCTTTTCACATCTCCAGGCTTGGAGTGAGGACCTTGGTTGTCATCAGCCAACTAACTCCTTGCTACTCAAAATACAGTCCCTGAACCAGCAGCATTGGCATTGCTTGGGAGCTTGTTAGAGATGCAGATTCTCAAGTCCCAGCCAGACCTCCTGAATCAGAAATCTGCATTTTAGCAGGATCCCCACCAGATACTCGTGCATGGCAAAGCGTGAGAAGAACTGGTCTGGTACAAACTCCCACTCACGGTAAGAAATAGTATCTTCTCTGAGAAGTTCCCTCAGCCTCTGTTGGGATCCTTCAAGAGTCAAGGTGTGCAGGTCTGTAAAACCCTAGCAGAGGTCTTTCTGGGTTTCAGCAGAGTAAAGCAGTCATTCCTCAAACCAGGCAGCAACTGGAGGAAGCACTGAGGGCCGGTGGCAGGAGGGGCCTCCCCCAGCCCGTGTGTCTCAACACAGCAGAGTCATTAATTAAGATCCGCCTGGCTGCTGGCAAAGCAGTCACTCTGGCGTTCCCTGTCTGCCTGGGACTGGCGTGAGGTGTGAGAATCTGAGTAGCCTTCTCTGTAGCTCTGTCCTGCTGGCGTTGATTGTGTATGATTAATGATTTAAAGGAATAAAAAGAGAAAGGTCAACTTCTGAGTTCAAGACAGAGCAGCTACATAGGGAGTAATTAAGATACTTGTGTAAGCATGATTAATAAGCACAAACTGGCACTCTGGGCAGTAAACAAGATGCAAGCAGATGGTTAGCATGGAAAAGGGGTTTTTTTTTCTTTCCTAAAAGCAATTTTTCAGCAGCTTGAAACTTGGCTTGTGAATTCTTTTCCTCCCCCAAGTCTCAAAAAACTCATTATCTCCACAACCAAAAAAAAAAAAGAAAGAAAAAGAAAAAAGATGGTGAACACCTTCAATGCTCACTCATTCTCTCTTTTTGAAAAACCTTATTATTTTATTTTATTTTTACAGATAACTAGAGTTTGCTTGTAAAGTGGCTGCAACTCATCTTTGTTTCTCGCTGCCTTTCATGTCAGGCGTCCCATGAATTGGCGAGTCTGACAAGGTGGTTCACTGCGGAGCCTTTTAACTCCCACCCAGCACTTCTCCCCCCGTCCTGTGATGGGCAGAACAGAGGCATCAATGGTGGCATTTCTGGAGAGTGCTGGCAGGCAGGTGTCAGAGCCGTCCGGCAGGCGCCCCTCACAAACACTAATCAGACCTGGTGTTCTTTTACAATCCATATCTAATTCGCAAGTTTCATTCTTTCTGAAAAACAATTACTAGGTTTTGAAGTTCATTGTGCATTTACTCAACTGTCTCTTCACATTAACGTAAAGTGGGAACAAGAAAAAATAGAGTCAGCAGGGAAGGGACATCAAAAGATGTTAAGAGTAGATGAAGGCTTTATTTTAAGAGTAATATAATTACAGATGTGTGCAATATTTTACAATAAATGGAACACAAAAGGTGTATCCTGTACCTTCAAGATAGTGTGTGTGTGCCTGTGTGTGTGTAAAGAGAGAGAGAGAAACAGAGAGGGAGAAAGACAGAGACACCCAGACACACACATTCCCATGGGGATGGGGAGACAAAGAGGGAAAGAGAGAAAGTCACCTATGACTTAGGAAAACAAAAAGTTCCTCCTAGGATCAAGAGTAAGGTAGGCATCTCACTTGCTGAAGAGCAAGAAAATTGTAGGGCAATGATGGAGGAGGAAGCTTTGGTTTTCTCCCTCTTTGCTGAAAAGGAAAGAAGAAAGAAGGAGATGGAGAAAAAGAAAGAAAGGAAGTGACAGAGAGAGATTAAAGAGAGGGAGGGGGAGACACTTAAGATCCACTCTCTTAGCAAATCTCAAGTGTACAATACAGTGTTATAACTATGGTCACCATGCTGTACGTTAGATCCTCAGAACTTACTTATCTTATAACTGAAAGTTTATATCCTTTGACCAACAGTTGCCCATTTCCCCCATCTCCCAGTCCCTAGCGACCACCTTTCTACTCCCTGCTTCTATGAGTTTGACTTTTTTAGATTACACATATAAGTGAGATAATACAGTATTTGTCTTTTGGTGTCTGGCTTGTTTCACTTGGTTTAATGTCCTCCAGGTTCATCTGTGTTGTTGCAAACGGCAGAATCCCCAATCATTTCACAATGTATATGTATATAAAATCATCATGTTGCATGTCTTGAATATACATGGTTTTTATTTGCCAATTCCACCTTAAATAAAGCTGGGGAAGAAAGAAAAAAAAAGAGAGGGAAGGGAGGGAGGCAGGAAGACAGAGAGAGGGGGAGAAAACAAAGGGAAGGGAAGAAAGTTGGGTTTTAAGCAAAAACTGGAAAGACACTTGCCAACCTTGATGAAGAAAGTGGCGAAAACTGAGAGTGCCTCTCCTGAATTTTGGTTCTTGAACTCCCTAAGAGGCACCATGAGTTGACAGCCGCTGGATGACTCTTGCCCTTGAGCAGGGACAGATGTGCACTTTGTGTTGGCAATGTGCCATGCGTCTCCCCAGGCTGGCCTCAGCAAAGAGCCAGGTCTGTGTTTGCCCTTCTCAGCTGGTCCCAGGGGCCATCTACCTCATCTCCTGCCAGTGGGGCCAGGCCCATCAAGCTTCTCCAGCCACCATCAAACAATCATTTGGGCTCCAAACCTGAGCCCACAGCACTCCACTTGAATGCCCCAGAACTGGGAAGGATGGGGCAGTGGCCCCTGCACTTAGGTAGGCACATGGCCTTAAAAACAGGTGGCTGACTGTATTCTCTTCTTCACCTCCACCCACCAAAATAGAGGACCCTATATTTCCCCCAGTAGAAAATTCTATTATCACCACAATGTTTGGTCTCACACCTCAAACCTTTTATTTTTTCTCTTATACTGAACACCATCTTAGTGATTCTGACTCAGCATTTTCCAAAGGTGTTAGAAAAATAAAAATTTCCAGAGATGAAAATATTTGGAATACACTAGATTACTCAAAGTAAAATGGGGTTCTTTCTGCAGAAATCTCAGTCCCTCTTAGATGCGAATGTGCTTTGGGAATTGTCCATGGGGAACTGACCTGACTTCAGAAGCCACCCGCCTCCAGAACTTGCGTTCCACAGAATGTTCTTTGAGAAACAAAGATTCACATAAAAAAGGAAACCTTTTGCTATTTGAAGTTAGGAATTAATTTGCCCTCTTTTTCCTTCCCCAGTCTGAACACTCCAGTCTCACAAGATTTTCCTTCAGAGATCTATTTTCTACCCTTTGAATCATTTTTTCACCAGCTTTCCCTGCCTCCCTTTTTTTTTTTTTTTTTTTTTTTTCATTTTCTTTGAACTCTGGTAAGCAACTCTAGAGTTCCAACAAGGATCTCATTCACACAGTGTGCAGTGAAAAGGCTTTGCATGTCTCGTTCCCTTTAACACAGCTCCGGACTACACCGCGGTTTTTCTTATTCACCCCATATTATCTTCAAGTAGAGCCTGAGGTGTCTCTCCAGAAAATTCATATCCATTATTTTTATGTGCTCCAAGTCAATTAGCAGCAATGTTTGGGATAAGTACAAAAAAGTCTAAACACTGCAGAGCTAGAGAGAAGGGGAAAAAAGGAAATGCCCGCATCCAGCAGGGTCCACATTCCCAGCTCACATCTGCCTCTCTTGGGATACACTGTTTAGAGGAAGGCTTACAGAACCATGGCAGAGCATACACACTGATACTCTCCACAGCCCAAAGGACAGTAAAAGAATAAAAATTAAGAAAAAGAAATCCACACATCTACTGTCTTTCTTATTAGAGTCTATTCTTAGCCTAGAACCCATTACCCTGCACCGAAATTGCTTAAACAGCCTCCCCAGTTTGCCCCCCGGTTTGCCCCCCAACTCTCTCCCCCTGGAAGCAACCTAAAATCACAGGTCAAATGCCATTTCCACTACTATACCCCTCCTCTATTCAAAAACACATTGACTCTTCACAACAATCCTCAAAGGTACATACTGGTGTTATCCCCATTTTACAGATGAGAAAACTGAGAAAGCAGTTATGTAACCCACCTAGGGCCACACAGCTAGAAAGTGAGGGATCAGGGATTTGAACCCCAGGCAGTCTGGTTCCTGGTTCCAGGATTAGTGCTTGCCTGGCTGCCATGGCTCTCCAGTACCTGGCCCTACCCAACTGTCTGATCACAAATTTCCTGAGGTCCCAGCACACCATGATCCAAGTGCCTACCATGCTTTCACCCTCGCCTTCCATTCTCCTCTCTGATTGCCTTATCGGGATCAGCTCAAGTGCCACCATCTTTAAGATCTTTCTGACCACTCCAAATGACAGTGGCATTTCCTGTGAACTCTCACAGCAGGTGGTCCATCTCACCCAGCTCAGTGCTAAAGGACACTAAGTCTCTTATTTTTCACCATTGTTTTCAGTGTGCTGGTTGGTTTGTCTCCTCAACTAGACTATAAACTCCTTGAGGCTTCAAATACCTGCTCGTAGACTGAATAAGTACGTGGACAGCCTTCTACTGCTACCCAGTATGTTTTGACCATGCCAGGATTTCCCTGGTGCCAAGTCTGATTCCAAATTTTCTTCCACACTCCTTCCTCTCAAGCCTATGCCTCCATTTTATTGTCTCTCAGGCCGGCTCACAAATTGAAATAGAACACGATGCTTAATTTTACATCAACCCGTTAAGCCGCTTTAAAGACTTCAATATTCCCCAAATGTAGTTAAATATATGAACTTGCACTTAGAGTTGTCAACAACGCATTGATGATTTGTTTTATAGTTGCATGTTCATCTACAATCTGTTTAATGCAATCCAATACATTATTCCGGATGGTGATATATAAATTTAAGTCTTAGGCCATGAAATATCATTTAGGATTAAGATTCTAATCTCTTAACAGAGAAGATACCTGCTCACAAAAGCAAGCAGCTGAGGAGAGTCTCTGTGTAGAAAAGGCATCATCATTGTCCCCTTCAACAAGGAAATGAACTGCAGGACATGCCAGTCCTGGAGGACAGGAAAAACGGGACAAACGGGGGCTGGGGGAGTCATCTTCCTGCCTTCAAGCAAAGACTCCCTTACTCTATCAGCCATACAAAGGAGTTTAAAATTCAGTAACCCAAAGCACTGGGACTGCTACTCTTTGTCTCTGAAGTCCTCAGGTAAGAGTACAATAACAAGAACAGTAACAACAGCAACCAACAATAGCTAATTCATAGAATGCAACCATAGGCAGTGGGTACTTCTATTATTGTACAGATTGCACAGATAAAGAAACTAAGGCACAGAGGGGTACTTCAACTTATTCAAGGTCACATAGCCAGAAAGCAGCATGGCTGAGCCAAGCAGTCTGGCTCCAGAATCTGGGCTCTTAGCCACTACCTACTCTGCTAATCTCCCCCACACAAAACATTAGTCATCAGGCTAATTTCCAGGCTAAAGACTAGAAGACCAATACAAGTACTTTCAGATAAAATAATTGTTCAAAAAACTACTATGGGGATGAGATAGAATGTGAGCTATGGTGAACAATTAAAACACAAACTAAAAATATAAGACATGCACTATCCTCAAAAAATTCACAACTAATGGAAGAAATGAGTCAACCAAGACGGGATCAGCAGAAGGTCACTCTAGTGCAAACAGATGGGTCACATGAGGGGAGCTCCAGGGAGAGAAGCGGATGACCAGGTCACGGAGGGGACAGGCTGGAGAGAGACAGCGGGATGAGAGATGTGCAGGTGAAGGGGCCCAGGCTCCACACACGTTTGAACCAAACACGCTTATCCAGATACAACCTAAAAAAAAGTCACTGACTAGTACATGAAACATCCGACATGCAGAGACACTGCAAGGCCCAAACCTTTCAGGGCAGGGGAACCAACCATAGCTTTCTCTCTGCCTGGAGATGTTTCTTCTCCTCTGAACAGACGCCAGTCACTCTAGCATACTGCCTCTCTCCACAGAGCCTGGTCCTGCCCGAACCTCAGGTTCTGGTTCATTGTGACTGACTCCAACATCATCAGATGCTCCATGCCTGAACCCACCCGAAAACTGACTCTCCCAGACTCAAGCATGGCTGAAAGCTCTCAGGACACCAAAAATGATCAGTTGGGCCTCAAGGATGTGGATAGACCACGCGATGGTCTCCTGATGGTCTCCACATGACCAGATGCATGGCAGGTTGACCTAACAAGTCACCTGCCAAGGGAACTGGCAATCCCAACAGAATGGTCCACCTCCATGAACTGCAGCCGTCACAACCTTTACCAACTTTGTGCTTCACTGTTTAGAAGTGATATGTATCTCAGAAATGTCAAAATCCTTAGAGAAGTATGGTGATAAAATGAATAGGCTGTTTGCTCTCCATACTGATACACCCAATTTCAGACTGTCAAAGTGCTTTTAGTTATAATAGGAAATGTACAAAGTTAGCTTTGCTTGTTTTGACAACCACAAAAAGGATTTATCAGTTATATATACCCGTTAAAATGTCGAGGTTCTCAACGTAAAAATGGATTATAGCCAAATCCTAATATTATTAATGTTTTCATGATAACAAACACACATAACTTTTCAGACAGTTCTCCCCGCTGCCTCCATGGGGAAGAGTTTTGGAAATCCAGTCCACTTGCCAGAAATGTCTGTTATTTTTATGCAATAAGTCAAAAGAAGTCCATAAAAGAAGAGCAAAGTTAATTTTTTCTGTTTCGCTTCCAAAAGTGTCACATGATTGTGATTTCAAATACTTGAGCTGTGAGGATTTCTTTTCATTGTCTTCTCTTGTCTTCTCAAAGATGTGCTTTTCTCATTCTTGCTTTCATTGCTTCAAATATATGAAACTCCCACCATTTTCTCTGAAAACTCCTACAAAGACGTTGTCAAATTTCTAATTCTGTCAAACTTTCTTTTAAGTTGCATTACTGTGGGGTGATGCTGGTGTTCACATCTGTGTATGACTGTGGTTTGGTTTTACTTCTTGTGCTAAACTTACCCCAAGACAAATGAACTGGCAAATCTTCATGCCAGGAAATCTTTATAGAATAAAGAGAAAGAGAAGGGAGAGGACAAGAGCCAAACAATGAAATACTCCAGGTATTAAGGAAAATAGAAATGATTCAGAACTTCCCAATTATAGAGTTGAAAGCTAAATCTGGTGGCCTCCACCCTCCCATTTGTCTTGAAGCTCCATGAGCAAAATTCAACTAGTAAATTTAATATACTCCTGGGTGAGAACTGTTGATGGTTCCCATTCACCTTATATAAACTGAGTAGATTGATGAGCATTATCTCAGTCACCCTTTAGGACAACCTTGTGAAGATGTAATGTCTCCAATGTACAAGTAAGGCTCAGAGACAGTAAGACCCTTGCCCACAGTCACACAGCTGGTAAGTGATAGAGCCAAGGACTGGACCTTTCAGCCACCTCTTGCTGAAATGATCTAATTCCAGATTAAACTTACTATATCGCCAAAGGAAAAATCTTTCAACCAAAGATCTGCTTTCCAGCTTCACATTAGATTAGCCAATCCCTCCACCAAAGAAAGACAACACATTAGGGGCAGTGCCTGATCACGAGGGGTGTGACTTCCGGCACTGGGGACCAAATGTCCCTATGGAGGCCAACCCGGGGATTTTACTAAACAAATGCTGGACAACTACAAACTTCTTAACAGACGTAGAGAAGGCTAAGTCAGAGAGATGTGGAAAAAGGGTATACCTAGCAGGCAACAAAAATTCAGAAAGGAATGCTGATGACATTTTCTTTAAAACAATGTTCTGTGAAACTGATGTACAAACACAGGTTATTGGGCTCAAGTGTCAAGGAGTGCATTTTCACACACAAGTATAAGATCACACTTAAAGTTACAAACTAAAACTAAAGAAAAATCTCTTGAAAAGATTAGCAATATAAGTGTTTGTGATAAATTGAAGTTGTCTAGATGGCTCTTCAGCGAAATATACATACATGTATATGTTACACAGCACATGCAAGGGCAACCCACAGGCACTCTCCCAAGACTGCCCAAAAAATTATATTTTCATTATTACAGTATATTGCATTCAACTGGATATTTACATTGTTACCCTGCAACTCTCCCTCGCTCCCCACTGCTTTGGGGAAGGGGCAAATTTAATTACTTTCAAATTAGATTTAGAGTCCTCCTTTATTAAACTTGAACCTAAACAAGAAGGGGACAAGAACTGAAAATGTTGACTTTTCCTTCAAGAGACCAGACCCTCACCCATCACCTCAAAGTGACAATTAGCAGTTTCTGCAGCACATTATATGAGAACTAACAAGGCAAAGAAATTGAGGGCAGGTTTTTTCCTTCACAATCCTGTCTGAAGCTTAAAAGAAAGCCTGAACACTAATGAATTCTGAAACTATGTCAGCTCAATAGAGAGCTAAGTCTTTTATCTTCACCTGGAATAAGAATGAAAGAAGAAAAACCCAACAGTTCATCCACTTCCCCAAAAATATTCTCTGCTTCAGTCTTAGAGAGCCTGGAGTCCATTAAAGCCAGAGTGGGTCTCAGAAATCACCTAATGTGACCACCTTATCTTAAAAGGGAGCAAAGAAGTCAAGCAACTTGCCCAAGCAGAGAGAGTCTTCAGAATCAACATCTCTGGCCTTTAGTCACCACTTCTCTAGCAGAGGAGGGAAATAAAAGTATGAGCTTTACTCCAAGTGGTAAAAATGTTTGCCCAAATTTTTTTTCCAAGTACTTACAAAATTCTACATCAACATATGAATTATGTTTAAACTAGAAACAGGCATTAATGGTCTCAGAAAGAAGTGATCAAAGGGGACCCTATTTTCACCGAATGCTTCCTGGACAGATAGAAGAAACACACACACACGTCCCCCAGAATACACATCTGATAGACCCAGATACGGCATCTCCCACAGACTCCCTAAAGGAACTCACCAGAAGACACTACAATCGAGGACAGTGGACTGTACATTTTATGAGAAAGTCAGTCCTAGACCCAAAGATTAAAACAAAGTACAGGCGGCTCAAAACCCAAGAGGGAAAGCTTAATGCTTCACAGAACTATTCACAGACAAGTTTAAAGAAGAAGCAGGTTATCAGACAAAATAGTTCCGCAAAGCACTGTGATACAGTCAGAAAAACAGCTAGTTCCCAACTAAGTTTATCTGCCCTGACAGCTTCTGTCTCGGGCTGGCAGAGGCTGAGTGTCTACACAGTGAACATAAAGATAACCTACAATGGCTACACATCCCCATCCATTTGCCAAAGGTCACTAAGGATTGAGCATTTTGCTTCAGTGCCTCCACTAATCCAAAGACATGCCAATCTGCTTACTGTTACACAACATCAGGAGGTTTGGATTTTACTTATCGAGGGATGTCGGACTTGCTTTGTCAGAACTTGGTGGCTATTAGCACAAGGCTGAGTGCCCATGGCTGCAATGAATTTTTAAAAATTATCTGGTTTTAGGATACCCAGGAACGAGGACCTGACTAACAAGATGGTGGTAACTACTGTTGGACAACATTTCGCTTTGAGAACATAAAAGTCAAACGGTGGAGCAATGAGAAATTAAATTCATGGCCTGGAAAACAACCCAAGATTTTAAAATGTCATGTTGATACAGTAGGTGCTCTTGAGAGTGGGGTAGAGAAGATGTCAGGAACTGGATTGATTGCATTTTCATAGCAATACCGTGTGATGGAAGTGGAGAAGTGTCAAGTCTATCAGTATACCCTTAAGTGCTTTAGTGGCTCATACCATATCTTTCATCAAAACCCTATACAATATAAAAAACCCACCATCGTATAGCTCAATTTGCTCAGTCACCAAGGCCTACAAAAGACTCTTCCCATAAAAGCCTAAGAAAGATTGGCTTAGGGCCACTTCCTTTTGGGCCACCGGGAGGCGCTGTTAACAGCAGCATGGCTCTCAGCTGACAGACAACTTGGAAAGATAAAGGTGACTATGTTCCCTCTTCTAACACAGCTTGAAAATCTCCTCCTAGTATGTCTAAGCCAACATGATTTGGCTTACACACAGATCCTAAGAGGAGCTAATATTTTTCCTTGAGTGTCCAGAGAATGGATGAATAAATGAGCTTGTTGTGAGTGACCACGAGACTTCCTGTTGACTTCCAGCTGCAACCTAAGAAGTCTGAAATGCAAAGAAGTCCCTAAGTGGGAGAGTACCCAAGGGCTTACGACAGTGTGCACAGTCTTCAGGGCTGAGCAATACCCTCAAACATAACCCTTTAGAATCACATTTTGTGCCCAGATCCTAGAGCATGGAAGCAGCTTTCTTCATGAGCCCAGGTTTCGGGACTCGTATCTTTCACAGTTCATTGGTAGGTGAGGTATACATGATTGGTGCTTAGGGATATATACTGTCTCTTGCCATACAACTGGAAGAGCTCTTATGCTCTTGGCATAAGAGCACACAGAGCACAGAAACCTCATTGTGAAAATATACACAAGGCAAGAGAGAAGGAAGACACAGGCCTTTCCAGGGCTAAGAGAGAAGAATGTCAGGAGAGAAAGAGACAGAGAAGATCAGGTAGAAAATGGTGGAGAGAACTTTTTGAGCCAAGTGGTTTTTTCTCCTTTCACAACAATGTGAAAGACACAAAGAGGCTTCCCTGCCCTGAGGAGAGAGTGGGCTGGACTTTGATGCTGGGGCAACCATCTATAATGCTGATGAAAGTTCTCTCTGGCCCTGTTTGCCCACCATGGGGGCTCATCCTTTGACCGCATCCTCACCCCGGTGTTGACCTACAGTTTAGTCATGGGACTGCAGGAAGAAGGGTCATCTGAGGGTCAGGAAGATGGTGGCCCTCACGCTTACCAGAAATCTGAGCCTTCCAGTTAGAAAAGAGCCCTCCCTCCCTTGCCTTTTAAAATACTTGAAAGACCATTCCAAGTCTGTTTTCTCTGTTGACTTTAAAATCACCAATACTAAGACCTTTCCTTTTCAAAAGCTAGGCAGAGAGGCAAAGAATGGTAGCTGTGACCTGTTCCAGGGTCAGAGCCAAGACTAGACCCTGGATTGCAACTCCTATCCAGGGGTCTAAATGTTTAAATTCTGCTATCTCTCAACCTTATCATGAAAAAAGTCAATAATTTAACGGGTTTGTTATTAATACAATAGAGAACCTAGAAATAACTCTTGCATAGATGGTCAAGTGATTCTGACAAGGGTACTAAGACAGTCTTTACAATAAATTGTGCTGGGAAAACTGGACATCCACATGCCAGAAAAGTGAGTTGGACCCTTACCTAACACTATCTACGAAAATTAGCTCAAAATGGATCAAATAACTAAACACTTAAGAATGAAAACGATAAAACTTTCAGAAGAAAACATGGGGGAAACCTTCATGACACTGGATTTGGCAATGATTTCTTGGATATGACACCAAAAGCACAGGCAACAAAAGAAAAAAATAGACAAACTAGACTTCATCAACTCCAGTCTTGCACATCAAAGGACACTATCAACAAAGTACAAAGGCAACCTATGGAATGAGAAAATATGTTTGCAAATCACATATCTGATAAGGGATTAATACTCAAAATATAGAGAGAAGTCCTAATGCTCAACAGTAACATCAACAAAAGAAGACTCAATTCAAAAATGGGCAAAGGACTTGAATAGACAGTTCTCTAAAGAACATACATACATGGCCAATAAGTACATGTAAAGGCATTCAATATGACTAATCATTAGGGAAATACAAATAAAAGCCACAATGAGATGCTACTCATACTCACTGAGATGGCCATCATCACACACACCCAAACAAAAAGAAGAGTTGGCAAGGATATAGGGAAATTGGAAAGTTGTGCAGCTGCTATAAAAAACAATATGGCAGTTCCTCAAAAAATTAGAAATACAATATGACCCAGCAATTCCCCTTCTGGGTATACACTCAAAAGAATTGAACACAGAAACAGGAAGAGATATTTGTGCACTGATGTTTACAGCAGCATTATTCACAGTAGCCAAAGACAGAAGCAGCCCAAGTCTCCACTGATGGATGAACAGATAAAACATGGTATGTACATATAGTGGCATTATTTGTAATAGCCAAAAACTGGAAATAATCCAAATGTCTATCAACATATGAACAGATACATAAGTGTTGTGTTCAAAGAACAAAGTGCTGAAGAGGTATCTGTACACTCATGTTTAGGAAAGCACAATAGCCAAATGGTGGAAGTAACCCAACTGTTCACTGATGGATAGATAAGCTAAATGTGATACATACATACAGTGCAATATTATTCAGCCTTAAAAATGAAGAAAATTTTGACACATGCCACAATACGAACCTTGAACATAGGCTAAGTGAAACAAGCCAGACACAAAAGGACAAATACTGTATAATTTATACTCATATGAGGTACTCAGTGGTGCTTAGTCGAATTCAGGCAGCCAGAAAGTAGAATTGTGGTTGCTAGGGGCTAACAGGAGGGAGGAATGGGGAGTTACTGTTTAATGGGTTTCAGCTTTACAAAGTGACCAAAGTTCTACCTGGATGGTGCTGATGATTGCGCAATATGAAGGTACTTAATGCCACTGAACTATATACTTTAAAATGGCTAAAGTGGTCTAAAACAATGGGTTACATGGGGCCACAGCTGATGTAACAGAAGAAACAATCATTCTATAGCCCAGTCTACCAGAAGGTTGAGTTTTCAACTACTCAGAATATCTGTTTCTTCATTTTTTAAATGGGAATATGCCCACCACCCAAATGAGACAGAGCACCAGGGAGTCCTGGTATCATCCCGAACACATGTTAGGCATTCAATAAGCCTTAGTTACCTGCTACTTCCCCAGAGCAAATACTTTCTGTTTCCAACTTAGAGAAGTGAAACTTCCTTTTTTCTTAATTGTCAGGTTTGCTGTGAGGTAATTGGCAGCTTCCTTTGATTTCGGGATTGCTCTAGATGTTTTGCACGGAGAGGCTCCAGAGTCTTTGTAGGGCTTGATGGCCAGATAATGAGACTGTATTTCTGCTCACATCCCCAAGCAGACCAGGACCGAGGCCCACGTGGTCCATATTTGCATATGTGGAGCAGCACAAAATCTGAATGCAAGTAATAAATTTCCTATAAGAGCCCCCTGCACAGTCTCTACTTACAGAGTCCAAATAGGACACAGGAAAAAATATTTTTCCTGGGTTTTCTTTGATTCTTAAGCAGATAATTCTGCTCCACTGAGCAGCCCAAGATGTGGGGGAAAGGCACAGCATGCTAGCAAGAGGCAGTGTGGCAGAGTGAGAAGCATCAGGTTTCAGAGATAGAGAACCTTGGTTAAAACTCCAGCTCGGCCATTCACCATCTAGGGCAAGTTCTCAAACATTCAGCCTTGTTACCCTCATCTGTTAAATAAAGAGAACAGCCCCTGCCTAACAGAGTGGTTGTGAAGATTACTTAACTTAATGTACATCCTGATATAACAGTTATGAGAAAAACAAAGTATCACAGTCTGAACATCAGCAGGTTCCCTGTTATATCCCTAAGCCATAGTAGCTGAGCCACCCAAAGGGAAGTTGTGTTCCCCTCCTGAGAAGTAGCATTTGGTAGCATTTGGAGGCAAGGTTGGAAACCATTCCTTTCCATACCCTATCTTCAGGCAAACCATAACTGCGAGCTCCAGAACTTCACTCTCCTGACTCTCATGGTTTGGTGTGGGTAAGGGTGGTGGATGAGATCAGAAGCGGGCAGGAGTGGGACCAGAGAAAGACTAAGAGAGACCTAGAGACCAGCTACCTTGGTCCCTGTCTCCCAAGTCCAGTTCCCAGTCACCAAGAGGGCCAGCTATATCTTTGATCTTCGGTTCCATGAGATAAGTCACTGCCTTTATAAGTCCTTTATTCATGCTTAAGTTATCTCGAGTTGGTTACTAGTTTAATGCAATTAAGAGTCTTGACCAAGACACAAATCCAGAAGCCATGCCCATACAGGGGTCACAAAAAAAGCTCTTATCTCTTCTACCTGCCTTCTTTCTTTGTCACATCAGCACACATCAGTGGGGTATACATGACCCATTCTGCTCATTCACCTCTTTGTTCAAGAACATGCCTCCCTTTCTTCCCTACGTACACACACCACCACTGCCACTACCGCCACTCTGTCTTGGCTAATTATACAAACTGCCAACAGCAACGTGCTGGTATTAGAAGCACGGAGTTGGCGCCTCCCTCTGCATGGTCCCTAGCCTGTGTGAGTCTCCTTCATGGAGCTGGAAACCACCCATAATTACCTCCATCACAGCCAAAGATTTTAGTAACAATAGAGAATTTAAGTCTTTAGGGTTTTAAAAAAAATTGAACATGGCTGCAAGCGTTCCAGCTCAAAGTTGCACTTTGTACACACTGCCTCAGGATGCACTTCCTATGACTTGTTGCAGCTGGTGAAGGAAGGTAGGAGAGGAGGCGAGCAAGGCCTCAGGAAAGTCTGGCAGCAAGAGCTGGGGAGGTCCGGGGAAAAAGCAGCGTTGGGCAAGCTCCATCTCCCTAATCTGCATGGGACTGCCGGCCAAGTTTGCTCTCCGAGCTGTGAGAAGGACCAATTAATTTATCAATCTGCACCTCTTTCTGCCATAACATATTTCCCTCTTGCCAACAAAAAATGTGTCCATTATCAGGCAGGTCCCTGTCCTCCTAAGCAGCCCATACGGCTGTATAATTACACTTCTTTCCTTGACAACTTGCATGATTGTTTTCCTAACAGTATATTACTTCGTTAGTACCTTCCAATATACGTTATTTTTAAACTGTCACTTTTGCCCAACTCATCCCAATTCGCACTCGTCTGTTTATCATAACAATCATTAATAACTGTCAGTCCACGCCATCAATGTAACGAACTCACTCCCTCATTAGCATGTTCTAGCATTTGTTCCGTAGAGGGGGCTGATTATTTTTTACAACAGGCCAAGCCAATTACTTTAGTGAAATGGAATCACATTAATCAAAACTTAACAAGGTGGCAAATTTAAAGATATCAGATTGCAAAAGACAGCATAACTAATATGTCAGTGTCAGAGGTAGCGTGTAGGTATGCAGCAGCTGTACTAAATATATCTCTTTGCAGAGGCCACATGAATTTTGACGTTTCATATGATCTGACAACTACCAAAGTGATATTATAGAAGGCAAGAGCCTGGTGCTGCACAGCTCACGATGACTTTTGTAGATTCTGGCAAGGGCAGTGTGAGCAGAGAGGGAGGCGGAAGAAGGAAGAAGAAAATGGTGGCCGCGCCTATCCAGGCTGGCAGACAGCAGTTGATCATGTCTCTCTGTGCCAAGGCATTTTCTTTTACACTTTAAATGATGATAGTCATCCATCACCATCTGACAACTGCATCAAAACCAGCTGCAAAACATGCAAAGCCCAGCAGTCTAAAACATGCTGACACAACCAACAGAAAAACAGATTTTAAAATTTATTTATTTATTTATTTATTTATTCCATAGGAAAAGAATGTGGGGGAGGGAGAGGAGACCCATAGGGGTGAGGATGGAGGTGGGAGCGGACCACAAATGTTTAGGAGTACAGATAGAGTAAGGAAAATATCAGGGCAGGAAAGGAGTGGGGGAAAAAAAAACAAGACAGGGAACAAGGAAAAGAATGAAATGGAGACAAAGATAAAGAGAGAGACAAAGAAAAGGGGAAAGGGATGAATAGAAAAGGCAGGACACAGGGAAGGATGAGAAGAAGGGAAAGGATAAATACAAATGGCTACCAGTATTGGGAAGGAAGACAAGTGGAGATTCTCTTGTAAGTGGCTGATTCTACCCCAGGAATATTCCTCCAGGCTGACCTCATCTCTCTACTCCACCAGCCAGTGCTTCAGCCCAAGCCTTTCTTACCCTCCTGCCAGAAGATTCCAAGTTCCATGCAGCTCTTTCCTGCCTGCGTCCACCCCTTGAGTCAAGTTTCCACTGCCAGGACTCTGTTAACACAGCATTGCTACTATTACCCTCCCAACCCATGGGTTCCCCCGACCCACAGCATCAAGTCTAACTGCGGTAAAGCATTTGGCACCTCCAGCACCAGGCCACATTCCAGCTCCAACATTCACAGTTGATTATTCCTGACCCCTCAACCCCCGCCCCACCAACCCACCCTCCTCTCTGGCCTCTTCTACCACCCACAAGGTAGTTCAAATCTCTGTCCTGACATTTACTAGCTGAGTGACCTTGAGTCAGTTACTGGACCTCTCTGAGCTCCCATTTCCTCATCTATAACAATGGTGATAGTATCACTTACAGTTCACAATTTATCTTTAAGAGTAAAAATAAGTTACCAGGCATGGTGGCTCATGCCTGTAATCCCAGCACTTTGGGAGACTGGGGCAGGCGCATCACCTGAGCTCAGGAATTCAAGACCAGCCTGGCCAACATGGCAAAACTCCTTCTCCACTAAAGATACAAAAATTAGCCAGGCGTGGTGGTGCACATCTGTAGTCCCAGCTACTCAGGAGACTGAGGCAGGAGAATCACTTGAGCCCAAGAGGTGGAGGTTGCAGTGAGCTGAGATCGTGCCATTGCACTCTAGCCTGGGAGACAGTGACCCTGTCTCAAAAAAAAAAAAAAGAAAAAAGAGTAAAATAAGTAATACAGAGAAAGCACCCAGAAAGAGGCTGAACACATGAGTAGACACCACTCCTAAGAGTGGGCCTTGAGGTAGAGACTTTGTGTTTATTCATCTTTTCAATTAGGACAGAGTAGGTAAGCTCTGGAATTCTGTGGAATTGAAGTGGGGTAGAGCCCTTCTTTGCAGTTCTCATTTATGAGGTTTACATCCTTTCCAGGACCTCTAGCCATGTATTTAATAAACTAGAGAATCCGTCGGCAGCATGCAGAGGACAGAAGAGGGCCGGTGTGATCTGTGGGCTTTTCAGGGACGAGCTAGCTCACAAAAGCATGAGGGTCCAGTGTGACACAGCTGCCTGCATCCTTCCCTGGACCAACAGCCCAGCCGGTTCAGCCACCCTGCTGTGATTGTATTTAATGAAGTCTGTTTATTTATTTACTTATTTTGAGGAAGCCCAGAACCAGGTACACCATGCTGGCAAAGACCCCATTGTATAATGTGATTAGATTCAGTTATATCACACAGTTCATGAAATTGTGCTATGATTCATTTTTACAACTTAAATAGCTATTTGGTTGGGTTGCCAGGTTGAATGTGATGAATGTGTATGATAAAACAGAACAAAGAGAAGGGCCAGTGCCTGTAAACTAAAACATTAGTCAGTGTATTAACCCCTTCCCTCCTTAATTGTGATGCCTTCCTGAGGGCAGCTGCCCCATGGTCATCCTCCTTCAAACCTTGTATCTGGTATCAGAACTGTGCCACTGTCAAAGGTGATGACTTACCCCTCTCCCCAGCAAGGAAAAAGCTTTCTCAATGGTCACCATCCATTCTATCTTAATCCCTGTCTTGGGATAAGAGGGTAAGCCGCAAGTGTTCCTGGGTCCTATTTCAAAGTCTAATCACCTCCCAGATCTCCAACTTACATTCTAATCCTGAATCCCATGTGCCGAACATTTAACTCACGTCCAACTTAACATTCAGGGCAATCATGATGAGATATTCACATGCCACCTAATTATTCTTAAATCACAAGAAATAAAGCTGCACTAAAAAGAAATAAACATAAAACTCTGCTGAAACAACTTGGGGGAAAAAACAGGACTCACATCACTCATATCAGTGTCTTTCACGTTGCATAAGAGTTTTTTCTTACCGTACCAGGGTACCTCTCTATTTAAAGATATCCTAAAGTCGACTCTCTAAAAAAGCATATCATCATTTTGTAAATTACTTTTTAAAGAAAATTGGATATTCATTTTAAAGAATTGTATCATTCTAATGTTGGAAGAGGTCTTACCAATTAACTCCAGCCCCAACTCATTTTTCTTCATTTCACAGAACAGAAATCTGATGTGACATATGTTCCAAAGATGGGTATCACACATCTTGCAGCAATATGCCCTTCTAGAATGTGACATTGCCATTTCCTTATCTGGAGGTAGACTAAGTCCTTCCCTTGAAACTAGGCAGGCTCGCGTTACTGTCACCAACAGAGTACAAGGAAGTTACACCAGGTGACTGCTGAGGCTGGACCATAAAGGGATGCAGCTTCCATCTCATTCCCTGGAAAACTTGCGCTTGGAGCCTGGAAGAGGACTTACTGATCTTCTAACAGAGAGTATCGCAACTTTACAAAAGAGGAACTGAGATTTGAAGAAGTTGCATTATATTTTCCAACGTCATACTGCCAACAAATGAACTTAGAGTCTATTGTCAATCCCTTAGTTATTTATTACACAGTTTCTTCCAGAGTTAGCATGGACACTAATGACAAGAACCAATTAACCTACTCTCTTGAAATCAGAATGTGTGTATGAATGAATGAAATCAGTATTAACAAAGTTTAAAAAAAATAAAGTGTTAAGAGAAATTGTCAAAAAAATTTTTTTTTAATGTTTTAAAAAGGCCTACCATGCTGAGGTGGCCATGCTGTGAGGAAGCCAAGTCCATGGAGAGGCATTTCGGATAATCCCAGGCCTCAGCATCAACTTGTCCTCAGTCTTTGAGTCCTTCCAGCCCAGGTCCAAGCTTGTGGACCAGAGACAAGCCACTCCACTGTGCCCTCTCCAAATTCCTGACCCACACAATCCATGTGCTTATGAAATGCTTGTTTTAAATTCCTAAATTTTGAAGTAATTCAGCAAAAGGTCATGGGAACACTAGGAAGTCTGAGGGAGCAAAGTCCATGTGAGAAGCAGAGCCCAGGTCTGCTGACTCTAGGGTTAGCACTGTTTCCCCTTTACTGTCCTTCTGCTGTGACTTTCACATAAAGCAAGGTGCACCTATGCCACATATACCAACTTGCTATACCAGTAAATAAGGCAGGAACTAAGACAATCTTAGCCAAAAATTAATCCACTGCACAGGTAATCAGCAGAGGTTTCCACTGGCCTTGAGACTAGGAAAATCTCCCAAAAGACCAGCTGAGAGCTAACCCTACAGTGACCAGAAACAGCAAAAGCTGGGCATTTGGGGGATCCAAACAGAAAATATACACACCACCCAGCAGTCACTGACATTCACTGGCCTGATGATTTGTTCCCAAGTATAAAATTCCCTGAAAGCAATCACTACCACAAACGGAGGCCCTTATATCACATCTCCCACAAATTCCACTTTACTTCCAGCTTGGAGAGTATCAACAATCCCCCAATGTGGTCCTCTGGACATTTAAGTCAGGGACTGAAGTCTGGATACTCAGCATGGAACCAACAGGGAAACATCCATGCTTAGCAGACTTAGGACTTGAGACTGAGGTTCAAACAGATGAAGACCACTACATCTCACAGCTGAGCCTTTTCTTCTTTTCATATCTTTCCATGTGACCCTCACACCATGGTAAACTTTCAGATCCACCCTGTTCATGAATCTGCGAAGAATCTGTTTCTTTACCACCTTCTTAGCCAAGAGAACCCAACGTAATGGTCTTTCAAGGAAAGAGACCCTTGGAAGAGCTGCTTCTTAGTGATTAAGAATATCATCCACCCCATGTTTGATATGTGAGGAGTTATGAGTACAATACACTTTCTCTGCACATTTATCATAACTTATTTCCAGATCCAAAATTAAACCTCATGGTCTGACATAGAATATTTATCTTTCTTCTTTAAGAGATAGGGGCTTTACTATGTTGCCTGGGCTGGACTCAAATTCCTGGGTTAAGTAATTCTCCCACCTCTTCCTCCTAAGTTGGATATTTATCTTTTTGGTAGATTTATTTAAATGAAATCTTACAAAGGCATAAAAATTAAATCACGGCAAGGCATGGTGGCTCACACCTGTAATCTGAACACTTTGGAAGGCCAGGGCAGGAGGACAGCTTGAGCCCAGGAATTCCAGACCTGCCTCGGCAACATGACAAAATCCCGTCTCCACAAAAAAAATACCAAAAAAAAAGTTTTTTTAATGCAGTCTCAGGAGGTCGAGGCTGCATTGAGTTGTGATTACACCACTGCACTCTAGCCTGAGTGACAGAGCAAGACTCTGTCTTTAAAAATAATAATTAAATCACATTTAACCATTCATTTAATGAACTATCTTTATTGAAAATAAAAATCAAAACTATAAACTTCAATAATATCTGTACATACATATTTTATATTAACATATACACATATTAATGTATTATTTGAATTTTCAAAATCAAGACCATCCTGGACAGCTCACCATACAGATACACCTTCTGTAGGAAGCCTTTCACAATGGAGCAGAGGAGGACCGATGGCTCCTCCTCCCATCATCTAACCAAAAATACAGAACTTCATTTGTTATTCTCTTTTTAACCTCCCAAGGGTGCACTGGCCCTTTCTCCTCCCTTAAACAAGTCACTTCATCCCTTTCAATCTTAGCTTTCTCATTTGTAACACACTCAGAGAGAGAAAATGACACAGAGCTCAAGTTCACAGAGCTTGGCAGGAACTTAAACCCAGGTCTCTGACTCTCCATAAAGTGTTTTTCCACCTCTACTTCCTTGTGTATCTCAACAGTGGTGTATTCTACTGCTGTCATCCTCTTCACCAGGGCCCTGCCATCACAGGTGGAGTGTAGTAGAGCCCAAGTAATGCGGAAGCTGGCAGAAGAATCTTCCGCCTCGGCACATCAATGCAAGTGGCCCAGGCCCCAAACTGAGAATCGCCCACTCAGACTCTCAAATACCAAACTGGCATGGGGGAAAAAACACAAAATATCACTTGAAGGGTTTTGATTTAAAAAAAAAAAAAAAAAAAAGAAAAGCTTCCCTTTGAACTCAACATAGAAAGTCAGCTGAGGACAGAGCCCATAGCTCTGCTCTCCCCAGCATTTTCACCTTGCACCAGACACTCCCCAGCCTGACCGCTGTGGGAATGCAGAGGCTGCAGATGGGAGAGGGGCCTCTAATTTATTTCCCTCCCTGATTTATTTTCCCCCCTGCACATCACTTTGGTATGGCAACAATGCATAATTCGATTACACGTTATATATAAAATCATTGCAGCTGTTCAGAAATATTCACAGCAAGAGAATTTCAGATCTAAACTCAGACACAGATACACAGAATGCAGACACACAGTCAGACTTTGTGAATATCCTGCTAAAATCACAAAGGGAGGGGAGAAAGTCAAATGCTCTTCTGTCTGCTGATTAGTATTTCCAGTGTTCCTATCTGCATCCACTGTTCATCGTCCATAAACGGAGATTTAAGAGTACCTCCTGAGAAAGAAAAACATCTACCTGCCTAAAGGGGGGAAACAGCATGTTGGGGTGAAAATGATGGCAATGCAACAAAAAAAAATCAGACTCTGTAGCATTTAATTTTACTTTAAGATGCTGCTATGAAACCAGGTGCATTTAATTCCCTTTAAACGCCATGTAAAAGTTTCTCTCCCGCCTGCTCACTCTGTGGGCTACATACCGTGCCTAAGATTAATCCCTCAGGAGTTTTTTATTTCCTATTCTGCCTATCTTTCATCTTCACCCCAGACTAAGCAGATGGATGTGAATTCAAAGTTTTCTGATCTTTAGCACAAGTTATGGAGGGTTATCTTTGGCTGTATATCTTTCTGCTGGCAGTGCTCCCTTGGTGATGAAGGATTAACCACCCCAGCTGTCTCTTCCCAGAATGATGCAGTGCCGTGCTCCTCAACACGACAGCATCACTTAATCTTAATGTCCGCTCTCCGAGCGCAGCCGCGCAGGACAAAGCCAATCAACATCAGATGCCACCAAGATGGACCTACTGCTTGGCCCTGGAGTCTCTCACCCTCTCACTCCTATTAATCAACATCATCCAACCCAATCCCAGAGTTCACTTCTCTCAAACCTCAGTTAAACCAAGCCGGGGTCCCTGTTAACCATCTGAAGCACGGGGCGGGAGGGGGCTGGTGGGAGACAATCAGCCGCTTCAGGAGCACAGCACACCGAGCCGCGTGGCTGAATGAGAGACCTTCCCTCTGCCCAACTTCTCTCGGTGCCAACACTGGTTCTGGAGCACTCAACATGTCTAAGTCTGCTGAAATTCACCCGTTTGCCATAATAGAGACTAATCTCGAATGAAGCCTACCTGTCTTCCAGAGACCCCAAAAGAATCTAAAGAAAGACATGTGCCCATTCACAGCCAAACTGTTTCAGCTCCCCTTCCCTCATCTCCACCCTTACCAGCAGACCTGCCTCTGCTTACACTTGCAAAACACATTGTACTACTTTTTGCACAAAAACACTTAACCTTACCACAAACAGGACAAATGGAAAGTCTGACCTAACCCAAAAAAATGCCTTGTTTGGGTGATTGATACACCCACAAATACATTTAATCTGAAGAAGAATCCTATCTTCCCTACATTTTTAAGTTTACATATCACAGGTGGGGAAAGCAAAATGGTACTCTCACGGTTTTCTCTAGCTCTGAGCAATTATAGTAATGTACCTCCCTTTTCCTTCTTAAGAAAGGGAACAAAAAAGTCAGCCTAGATCTCAAAGGCAAACGTAATAAAACAGTAAATTATTGCTGGAGTTTACTAAACAAATGCAACCTAGTTAAATTTGGAAAAATCTTCACTTTTGCTTACATTTGCAATTTTACTGCTGAACTACTGGTATTTCTTACTTATGCAACATTAAAATGTATAAGAAATCCTCTTGTGTGCTATATCCAGCATCTACTCTTGATTTATAATACCCAATTTAGGGGGGAAAAAACACAACTAAACCTGATTTAAATCACAGATTACTCTGTAAAACACAAGCAAGGAACTATTCCAAATCCTAAATGTAATTTAAACATATTTATATTTTACAGTGATATATTTTCCCCATTCCTTGTCTTACGACTGTAAACTTTCTATAATTATATAAGCAATTTCCCTAAGGTCACAACATTGATCATAGTTATAAATTGCTAAAGTACAACAACACCCAGCGTGCAGCAAAATATATGCTGGACATCACAAACGGTTTCATCAAATCAGGAACGGGTGGGGGAAGAAGAGCAAGAGAAGTAAGAAAGGAGACAGAGAAAGGGGAAAATGTAACAAATTTTCCAAGAAGTCATTACACACTGTCACATCTTCTTCCCCAAAGCCGTTTGGAATACAGTTTTTACAAATTGGCTTGCAGTAGGGCTTGGTTTAATTTTTGATGCTATTCTCAACCTTTTGCCTATTGCTCTGAAAGCCACTGGAGAAGGAAACCTGGGAAGCAAACTCCAGCAGTCACTCAGTTAAAGCACAGGAAAAACCAAGATGATAAATCCCACACCACTGAAAACCTGCCTTTGGCCATCAACTGTAAATTCTCAAACCGTGTTCCTAGGAACCTGAGGATTCCATGGAGACACACTCTGAAGCAGCTGGGATTCGGGCTTTCTACCCCACTCTTTAGCCAGAGCATCTTCTCTTCAGTCTGTATCCTGTATTGGGGCTCTGTGGAAGAAATCTTACTTGGAAAAATAGTTTCAAAAGTTAAAATAAAGAGAAAAAAAAAAAAGATTTGGAAACGACCACCCTGTGATGCTGTCCTCATGAAGGATGAGACCTAAAGGGAGTTATTTGAGAGTCTCTGGTTGTTTGTCAGTGCTGCTGGTGTTTCAGGGTAACACTTAATGAGAGAGGATTCAGGTGTTCTCTGCACACCATGCAAATGGGGTTGCTGTCAGGCACCTCCAGCGTCCAGGTTCCTGCCAGCCAGGCTGACAGGCCAGTCGCCCCTCATAGTTAACAATGCCACATTCCACTCCGGGCAGCTGCCTATTAGGAAGACAGCTGAGACCCGGAGGGGAGGGAGAAATCAACGTGTGACAGACACTTCCGTGATCAATGTAAAATAATCCTAAAAGACCTGTGTTCTCTGAAAGCTTAGGAACCGAGTGGTTCAAATTTTTCCTTCTCAACATTTTCCAAAGAAGGCTAAGCATCTCCATAGCTCAGGATCCAGGTGCAGCTTTCCGAGAAAACTACACAGCTACACACTACATGCTACCCATGTTTTCCAAGAGGACAGCCAGTAAGAGATCAGTCTCCTGGAGCAAATAATGCTCGCCATGTCTCCCTCCACTCCATACCCCTTCTCTCTACTTATCTGCTGCTGCTTCTGTATCCTCTTCCTGTGCCTCCTCCCCCCGCTCTGTCTCTGCCTCCATTTTTCTATGTATGTACTTTCAATAGCTCCCAAATAAAGCACATCTGCCTTCCTGCAACAGCACAGCTTTCCCTGACCACAGATAATATTCACAGTATTTAATGGACAAGGCGCAGACCTGGACCAATCAGAACAGAACTGGCTGCAAACAGTTCACAGTCACACACAAAGGTGAACTGAATCAATGTAAGTCATGACCCCAACACCAAAAGAGAAACTGTAAAGTCTATCAGTTAACCTTACAAGCTTCAAAGTCAGAGAGACCCAAGTTCAAATCTCCACTCTACCAGTTTCTGTAGAACCTCAAATTGCTTGTCTCCTCCAATAGAGTAGGCATAATAATTCCTTCCTGTGAAAAGTAAATGAGTCAATGCACATAAAAGGTGGCATATTGTAAGTGTTCAATAGATAGGTTAGACAGATACTTTCCCATAACTGTTTTTAGTTGGTTGGTTGTTTTCTGTTTTTGTTTCTTTCAGATTGCCTAGATGTGTGATGGATACTTAATAAACAAGTTAAAAAAAAAAAAAGTCCCTGCCAATTCTGGTCTTAGAAGAAAAAGAAGACATCTCCTGGGACCAGGTGGACTCCACAGGGGGTGAATTCTTAAGAGTAGCTAAACTGCAGGTGGAATGAAGGCTGTTCATGCTGCTGGGTTCTCACCCAGAAATACAGCAGGGCTGATGGCCTTTACCGGATTTTTATCACCTAATGAATTAAGAATATCACTCTATAACAATTTAGAAAATTCTATGTATAATTCATCCCAAAAAAAGCTTAATAATTTTTTATTATTTATTTTATAAATAATACATTTCATGAAAACATTGAAAAAAAAGGCAATTAAAATCACCTATAATCCTGTTGCCCAAGTAGTGATCATGATATCAATAGCTAATATTTTACCGAGAGCTTAGCATATACCAGCATTGTGCTAAGTGCATTACCTCATTCTGTAATTTAATCCTCACTATTGTTTGGCATCGGAAACTGAGACTTAAGGTGGCTAGGTATTAGAAGGAACAAGATTACATGATTTTAAAAATGAAAAGGAAAATTTAGAAAGAAAAGAAATCAAGTGGCTAGGTAATTTGTTCAAGGTCAAATTGCCACACCACTCCTAAATGTCAGCATCAGGACTTGAACTCAGGTCTGAATCTAAAGCTTATGCAGGTAAGTTCCATGCAATACTTCTTTCCAGGAATAACTGATATACTTCCTTCAACTCTTTTTCCTGTACCTACACATAGGTACATAGGTGGATAGGTAGATGGATGCAAAAGCAATCCTCACTGAATTACTTAAACATTTGCATAGGATTAATCAATAGAAAAATATTAAAATTTTATTTGGTTCAGATACAAAATCTTAAGTCCTATGGACCTTGAATTTCATAAATAAGATGGTTTCTGTAGCACAACTGTACAAATCTCAAGCACAAGTACTTTCCACTCCAGCTCTAACCATTGAGACTTTGGACACGGCTTATCAAAAATGAGTAAACAGCACAGTACAAGCCCACAACCACAACCCATGGGTTTCTTAGAAAATACAAGCAATGTAGACCAATCATTTAAAAAAAAAAAAATAGCAAGGAAAAATATGAACTTGACAACATAACATGCAGGGGTAGGAGCCTCTGTACAAATAATGTAATCAGGAAAATTAGCATTGCCATCCTTTTAAATGTCAGTAATGACCAATTCTTTTAGTCCTTCAAATCAAATGCATCTTTTTTCATCAATCCCTGTAATTGTAGAACCAGAAACGTTCCACTTTGGGCCCATTCTTCATCTCTTTCCCTTGTGGGTGATGGTTGTGGCCCAAATTATGGACAGAAATTAGGCCTCCTGGTACATGTTTTTAAGGCCAGAACCTTGAATTTTATTTTGGGGGAACAGACAGACTCAAATTTCTCCAAAAACTGAAAGACTTTGAAAATAGAAACCACCCAGCAACCAATGGCCTCAACTCCTCAAAAGTCATTAAATAGAGGGAAGGGAGAAAACAAGGCCATCATACTATGTGAAAGGCCAAATCCTGCTCCCAGACGCTCAGGCACAATTCTCAGGGCACCAGTCCACCCTGGCCTGAAGGTGGCTCATTAAAAACTTAAGTAATAGTAACTGCTGGCAAAGAGTTCCTTAAAGACAGCTGAGGTCCAGCCTGTCATTTATCAATTACTGATTTACGAACTCAAAACACAAATGTAGTGCAAAGGTCATCACAGCCTGCATCCCCTCGTTCTCATTTCCTGGAAACTGCCCCAAACAGGTCCCAATTTCCTAGGCGCCCAGAGCAAAGCAAGGCAGCAATTTCTCACATTTCTCTTAAAAGAGTGCCAAGGAATTTCATGGACCCTTTGGAGATGGGAAGACTACCTTTTCATGGGATTTCAACTTGATAAATTTGGACTATTTGGGAATATGGTTGTTTTCATCCTTTATTCATCTTCTTTTACCTTTTCAGTAATGTTTTCGTTTTCTTCATATAAATCCCACATTCTTTCTTCTCAGTTTGTAGGTATTTGTTGTTAGTGTTAATTGGAAATGAGACATAGCCACCCCTCCCCTCCATTTTTGTTTGCTATATGAATTTTTCTATATTTTAACTACTTTACATAACTCTAATTGATTTAATAGTTTTTGAGTTAATTTGGTTGGATTTTCCAGATTAGCAATGAGTTCACTCAAAAATAATGTTTATCTCCTCCTTTATGTTACTTATACCTCTGTTTTCAATTTCTTATCTTACTGCATTAGCTGAGGCAGGGATTGCAAGCTCAAATGCCCACTGGGGCGGGCAGGTAACATACAGAGTGAATTGGGCAAGGTGAGGACTGGTCACCTGGGGAATGCAACTCTGTGTCTACAGGCAGCAACTGCCACTCTGTTCTGACGTTACCCTCAGGAGAAAGGCTTCATCTTCCCAGATCTTCAAAAGAAGTCAGAGATAAGGATTTTGGGGGAGGCAGGTGAAACCTCCAGTTCACTAAAGGTTAGCAACTAATTTCTAAAAATTGTAAACATAGGGCAGGAGAAAATAGAATGCTTAATGATCAGATTCATCACAAAAGGCACCAATAAACTCTAGGCAAGATCTTCCAAAATTAATAAAGTGCTGAATTTAAATCATAATGGACAAGGGCACCCTTATCTCCACCCTTTCTCTAATATAGGGCCACTAAAGAAGATGTCTGCTTTTGATTTGAGGTAAAGAGTCTATATTATGTTAAGTCTCCAAGGCTAGTTTACTGGGAATATTTTATCAGAAATGAATTTTAAATTCCCTTAAGATAATTTGGTTTTCTCCTTTGACTCTAAGAGATTGTTTATATTAATAAATTTCCTAAGATCAGAAAGTTAAAACAGAATGCTTAAAACAGCACACTGGGTGAAGCTACTATAATGTGTGCTTCCAAATAAAAAATGTAAATAGATCTTCCTTAATTTTTTAACCTTTGATTTTATTTTATTGGCTAAACACTTGGTTCTGACTTGCTTTCTCACCCATATTCCAACAACTTATTCTAGTCTACTATAATCCCAGTTATAAAACTGTTATTGACATCATCTGTTGCAAAAAAATTATTTACAACTGGATCCATCATCAACTCAGTCTACACAACCAGCTCTGAATTCCAAAGCAATTCCACACCACAATCCACATCTGTATTCTCAAATCCACTTTGATACAGTTTCCCAAGTCCACTTTGATACAGTTACCTCTTTAGAAAGATATTAGAATGACAAATTTTCTGGAGACAGGTTTTCTTGGGGGCTGGGACTGGAAGGACATTAAATTAAAAAGACGGAACTGGCTTAAGACAGAAAAGACATTCAGTGCATGAATGTAAAGACATCACTAAATTTGGCTTACAAAATTGTTAATTATGTATTTGACAGTGAATTATCACAAACAGCTGGGGCTAAAGAATAGAAACCCACACAGGGAGTAGAGAAAAGTACACTCAAATTCATATAAACACTATCAAAGAGGATGTTTAAACTCAGCCTCTTCTGCAGTAACAATGTCTCCACTCACACAATGGGTTACTCACTGCCACCAAAATTCACAAACCAACTATTCCCAGGTTTCTAAGTGCAGGCTCTAAATTGGACATTCTTCTCCCCACTTAGAAAGTTACGCCATAAGGTTTGTGGCCACTAGAGAGAAAGAACCAGGCCAGGATCTAAAAGAATGTGCACACAAAGGCTGTGAAAAGAAAAGCCGTCACTTTGCAAAGTTTGGTCTTAATTTTTTTCCAGACTATATGTAAATACTTTCAATGCCTTGGGAGATGGCTCCAGAGAAGCTTCCTGAGCCTGACATCCCATCTCCACTCAAACACATGCTCAAGCCCTCCCCACATCTTCTGCCAGGAGTCTGCTTCCCTGGAACCCCCTCCCTTAACCCACAGGGAGGAGCTACTGTCAGAAACACTTGCATGGAGTTGTTGAGAAAATCCTCACAGCAAAGTCAATGACAAGGCAAAAGCCCAGACCAGACATCTTGGGGCAGACGTGGCTGCCTGGCTCTGAACACTGGGGGAAAGACTCTTGGCCAAAAAAAAAAACACAAAAATATAACCTCACTCTTTAGGGATACCTTCAGCCATTCTGTGTCAGAAAAGACACAGGCTCTACCTACACTTGATACAAAGTCAGCGTGGTTCCCTCTCCACAAGACACATATTGGGGAAAAAAAGAAAATCTGATATTCTTTTAATTCCCCAGCACATTTTAGCATATAACTCAGGTGAGAGTCTGAGAGTTGCAAGCTTAGATAAAATATTAAAATAGTTCTCTAAAGGCTACACTTTCTAATAAGTCTAAGAGTTTATTAGTAAAGCCACCCATTTGGATCTTGACTAACTTAAGATGGTAAATTTCAAAGTCCAAAGGTTACAGCCTTCAAGGAAAAAAAAAAAAAGAGACATCACAACATTCTTTTCTTTTTAGATGGGACGATGAGACATCCTTGTCTGCCTCCAAGTATTTTTAGAAAATGCTAAGAACAACCAGATTGTAATTTAAGCCTCCCTGAAAAGTAAGGACCTCCAATGGACAGCCCAATGCCTTTCCCTAATCATCTTTCCAAAGATTTCCACATCACAGACAGAAGTTTAAGAGGCTGATATCCCTCTGACTCTATCTCAGATTCTCTCTATGGAAAGGCACTAGAGTAACCAAGCTCTCAGGGGATGGTACCAAGCTGACTCTTCTCTGGAATGCTATCTGCTGTGCAATGTAGAAGAACAGAAGTATAAAGGTTGCCAGAAGCACAGCCAACGTCTGGGAATATTAGGAGCCAACAAATAATAGGGAAAGGATCCATACAAGGACAGAACACATTATGGCATCCAACACTGATTTTAAAAATAACCAAACAAACAAAATCATCATCGCAGGCAGCCTAAGAGCAATGTGTCCAGATGCCAGAATAAGGGAATCAATTTAGGGCAGGTCAATGGAAACAGCTTTACCCTCCAGAAGACCATGGCGAAAACCACATCAATGCCAGTCATAGGAGATCACTCTATTTTGAAAAATATAAAACTGTTTCATTGCAAATCTATGGAAACAATGTCACAGGGGCCAAGAGCTGTCACTTCGAGTCAAAGAAGGCCCACTTCACTGTGGCGCTGATGGCCAGCAATGTCAAGGCAAATTACACCCCCACTCACCAAGAGAGAAATCAAAGTCAGGAGAGGAACGTTCAGCTGGAGACACACCCACAGGAGTTTGGAAAGCAACACTCCTTCCAAGCTGTGCTAATCCATCACAGGCTCACACAAAGGATGTGAGGGTTTTTTCCCATCATAAAATGGAAAGGACCAATAATAGGATCACACTAAGGGAGATTTGGGGAGTTGATCTTATGGTCAAAGCACTCTATTCCTGGCAACATGTTGGGTAGGAGCAGGGGGTGCAGTGAGGTTCACTAACTGGACATTAGAAGAGGAGTCATGAGCAGAAACTGCAAAAGAAGCTGGAGTTCTCTCTCCAGGTGGCTGCACTGAGGTCCCACAAGCTACCTGAGTAGAGCAGCAGGGGAGGTAGAAGGGATACAGGACTTAGGGTGAGGGGCACAAGGCCTTGGGCACATTAAAAACTCTCTGGGCCATAGTTCAGTGGCAATCAAGATTCTGTGGAAACATGAGATCACAGCTAGAAATTTGCTTCCTAAGAAGAGGTCAGCAGGAAAGTCACAAGGTAAAGGCAAGTTCAAGCCTGGCTCTGGGGCAGGAGAAGAAAGCAGATCTCACACAGATTCCAAACAAGTCACAGCCACTGACAGCCATGAATGTGAACCAAACATGAGGGATGAGGAGGGAAGCAGGCCCCAAGTAAACAGACCACGTTTATATCCACATAGCCAGGCCCAGGGCAAACTCTGGATGGGGAAAGCGGCAAGTTCTTCAGCTCCTTTTTCTAGAATCAACAGAAAAACTGCTGATTCCAAGAATGAAGGCTGCCCAAGTCTTTATTCAGTCTGTGGATGGACAGGGATGGTTAAATGTGTGCTTACACCTTAAGAGAAATGAAGAGAAGACTGCCAATCATTAAATGTCTTTTGAATGCTATGCCTTATGATATATATGTATGTTATGAAGTCTCATTTAATCTAACCAGCCACCCATTTTGTAGATAAACAAAGCTGAGAGAGAGATTTGGAAATTTTCAACACACATTCATCAACAGTCATGGCTACTGGGTGTGACGGAGATTAAGCCTCTGAGAGCCTCATAGAAGATGTCTTCTTGGGACTCTAATATCTCTTCTGGAAACCTGGCACTACTAGGCCCTGGAGCTCTCAGTCTGGGGAAATGCCTAGAAACTGCAAGACAGACATTTATATTATGCTTGCTTGCCAGAAACTCAACGATGGAAAGGCCATCTTGGTATCTGCATTGCCCATAAAAACCAGTGAAGACTGACCTCCGAAACTATGGCAGTCCTTCAAAGAGTGGAGAGAGAAGCGGGGGATGGTCCTCCTGCTTTCTGCAATCACACCACTGCCACACAAATACAAGCCCTTGTGCATTGCAACAGAACCAGCTAATTCTGCCCTAACAATGAGAGCCACAGAGTGGCCCACCCAGCCAGGAGGAAAATGCAGCAGGAGGGCCGTGGGTCTGCCAACTCCACGAGAAGGGATCACCCCAGGCCCAGGCCTTCCATCAGGCAACTTTTAACTTGGGATATAAAAATGAAAAAGTGCCTTTGTTTAAAAGGCTCCTAAAGTTTCTGATCACGATGATTTATGTAAATAAAATGTTAAATTAAAATGTAGGTGTTAATAAAATTACATATATGATGGAATGGCTGTTCTTTTTAAAACTGGTCTGCAATAAATTTTCTAAATTCTGATTGCAGATGATTCAGGCCTTGAAAGTTTTGCCAACAATAGCCAGCAGAGGTCTATTACTGAAGTGGTATTAATATAGCTATCATCACCAATTCAAAGCAGATAATAAAGGACTGACACATTTATTATCATTATTAATTAACAGTTTTCTGAGATGGAATTAAATCAATATGCTGCTCTGATATCATTTTAACTAGTTATGCAAATCAAACATTTAGAGCCCATGAACAGATATAAATGCCATTCAAAATTCACTTCACACTTATTACTGTAATATCAGAACTTTCAGGCTTTGCTAGTAAAAAAAAAAAAAAAAGGACTTAATGCTCATTTAATTACACTCAGACATAAAGCTTATGGAATGAAAGTTGAAATAGCTGATTAGTTAGGAAGTCGTTGTGAGGCTATAACACTCGGGACAGACAATGAGATAATAACGTGAAAATGCAGGGCTCTGCACACAGCGATTCTGGCAGGTCCTATTAGAAAGAGCAATGACATGTGTAGGAGAACATGTTTTAAAATTACAAAGTTGAGGACCCTTTCTTAAATCCAGAAAGGAGAAGAGAAGGAGGAGGAAGAGAAAGAAAAAAGAAAAGATTGGGGAAAGAAAATCTACAACTCATCATTTATATTAATAGAAAACTTCCAGCTTCACTTGCCCACCATTTCTTCCTAACTAGATGAAGATGATGACTGCAGGGCCTTTTTCATACTGAATGCTAACTCAACCTCCCAGCTTTTCTTCTCAGATGAGAGGAGGTCTCTGCCCCAGGGCAGTATCTGGGGAGTAACAGTGAGGTAGCTGAGCACTCTGTGGCAGGCTCTAACAAGAGCAAGAAAAGAGGCAAAAGGCTTGACACTTACAGGTGTGGGTTACTCGTCTGGAAAAGCAGGGAAACCCTGAAGAAGGGGAGACATTAAAAATTCTACTAGAGGGATTTAACCCATCTTGGGGTCTATGGCTAACTGGGCAATGAGGAGGCTGCTGGCTTTCTTAGGTGCTCTAAGGCAGTGATGCCACGAAGTAGTGTGAAAGGCATGACTTTCCAAGTGCCCCAGCCTGCACCTTCTCAGCATTTCTCAGGTGGACTTTCGGAAACCAGTGGCACGTGCACGGCCAGCCCCACTGAGGACAGACAGCAGTTCCAATGGATGAGTATGCCGGAGGTCTGGTCGTGCCAGCTGTCAGAGGCTAACAGTGCCGGGGGACCCCTGGCTTTGACTTGCAGAAGGGAGCATAAGCATTCCACTGATGTTGCTGAGCTTCCAGCAAGCACAACCAAGCTGTGGAGATTTTTATGAAAAGGACTGAATTGTTTTGATAGTTTGCATTATTAGTCTGGGCAATACCTCGCTTCTCTTTTTTCTCCAAATCATATTCCTATCTTTACTGTGAAGTACATTTGATCCTCAGTGCAATCAGGTTCAGAACTGGAAAATGAATAGTACATAGACCAGCAGAAAATGTAGTGTAATTGTTCTTCTCTGATCCAAAAGGAACAATATAAAAAGGAGAGAATGAAATCTTATCTTTTCTATACCTCCCACTCTCAAACTTAGCATTTTTCATAACATAAAGCTCAAGTCACAGACCAGTGTCCATCATGTTGTGTTGCCATTTGCCAGGGAATTTTATAAATTTGACAAACAGAAAAGTTAAAACTTTATGCACTATCATCCTACTCTGAGAGTGGACAATGTAGCTGTCAGTATTAGTAGTTGTAGGTGTAGGGAAATACACAGAAAAAAGATTGCAAAGATACATAAGAAAATCTATAACAGCAGTCAACTCAGCATAGTCTGATTATGGGTGATGTTTTATTGTTTTCTTTGTACTTAGATATATTTTCCAAATTTTAACAATGGCTCTTCTTCCACTGAAGAATATTACTGAGGGTCAACCACTGGCCAAGCACCATCCAGGATGCTGGAGATATGTTGACCAAGACAGACAGGATTCCTGCCCACTGAGTAAAAGCAAATAGGACAGACAGAGAATCAAACAAGCAATTGCAAACATGATTACTTTTGTGATTTAAAAAATACATACTTACAAAGCCTTTACTGTTACTACATGAAGAGTCTACATATCTTTTCTGGGTCTTGAATACATCTGAAATCTCCCAATTTAGAGTGTTCGTATCTTCCCCAGATTGGAAGCAAGCCCATAGCAGGTGCCTGGGGCTTCAGAGATGGCGATTTTCTTCTTCTGTGGTGGAGGTAGATTTCTGTTGGTAGTGAGATCCAAGCATCGTGGTAGACTGCTGTGCTCTCCACTCTTGCTTTTGACTGAGTATTGCCCACAGCAGTAACTGAGGCCCTCTGCCTTTTGTCCCACTGACCTTCTGTGGAGTCTCTATGGACTGTGCTTGAACAGTCAGACTCATCAATCCCATCTGTGACCCAAACCTTCTCCACTCCTGACTTTCCATCAGCCCCAAACATGAAGCAAAACTGCCATAAGTCATCCTCTTTAAAGACCTCTGATCTTTTCTAAAAATCATCTTTTTCCGTATCTTCAAATATCTGGAGAACAGAAGAACACAGGAAAACTGTTACAGAGGAGACAGTTTCCAAGGAAAATCCCTCTCGCTTCTACCCTCTTCCCTACTTTGTTCAGGAAATTCAACCCCTGGCTCACAAATCATATAAAAAATCACATTGTGTGTCTGAAAACTAATATGTGTAAATAAGTATTTGAAGTTGAATTTAAGACCTTACTGGTAGGTAAAATACATAGAAAATAAAATACAAGCTCAACTGATAGGTCACTACTTTAGATGAGAGAGCTTGTTTGCAAGGGTAAGCACTGGCCATCTGTCAGGCAAACTCTAAAATAGTCTTTGACTACTATGGCATGAACCAATGCAGCCCTTCCTCCAGGGAGGGTTCAGCAGGTGGGATAAATGAATGAAGCATCCAGTCATGAGGCAACCATCACCTCAGCTCAAGGAACAGCACAGCATTAGTGGTAGTAAATTAGTGTCAAATCCCGATGGCTGGAGCAACAACTAGAATGTCCACCCAAGATGGGGCTACAGAAAACCCGACAGGGATGCTGTCACCAACACAGAAGAGTGACCCTCCAACCTTAGCCTGTCCACTTCTCTGTCAGTCAACATAGCCCAGCAACCACTAGGCCATACAGGCAGAATAAGACGACTTTGCTGTCACATAAACTACTGTATGTTTTTCCCTCACTGTGGGTACCCAGGGAAAGCTGTGGACAGTGGCATGCTGTCTACCTCCCTGTTTGCACTGTAACCTGCCAAGTGGTAGATTTTAAACTCGTCATTGGAACAGGAATTAAGATGAAAACATCCAAAACTCCATGAAGCCTACTCACCCTATTCCTTAAACACTCTCCAAGAGGACCTTTCCCTCCCTAGCAACTTGGTAAGACACTTGTCACCCCAGTCTGAGGTCAAAGATGAGCAGTTCTTCTCTTCTTCCTCAATTCATAGTCTCCCTCTCCTGGTTCCACCTCTACTTGATCTGTCAGCCCCAGGTTCTCTGCCAGAGCACATTTATTTGCCCCCTACTCCTGACCAGCACAAAAAACACACTCAAAAGTAAAGGCAGCAAGAAAACCTCTGGCTTGTCAAAGGATTGTGGGGAGGAATGATGTGTGGCTGTCATTCCGTGAGCAGCTGGAACCAAGGACAATTGGTTCTCTTACCACGCATGCTGTTCTCAGTGGGGCTGAGGCATGTCTGTGCCAGGGGTAGGTGGTGAGTAGCTAAAATAGAGCATCATTTTGGCCGGGTGTGGTGGTTCACACCTGTAATCCCAGTTCTTTGGAAGGCCAAGGTGGGAGGATCACTTGAAGCCAGGAGTTCGAGACCAGCTTGGGCAACAGAGCAAGACCCCATCTCTACTAAAAATTAAAATTAAAGGCCGGGCGTGGTGGCTCAAGCCTGTAATCCCAGCACTTTGGGAGGCCGAGGCGGGTGGATCACAAGGTCAGGAGATCACAACCATCCTGGCTAACACGGTGAAACCCCGTCTCTACTAAAAAAAAAAAAAATGCAAAACAATTAGCCAGGCATGGCGGCGGGCCCCTGTAGTCCCAGCTACTCAGGAGGCTGAGACAGGAGAATGGTGTGAACCCGGGAAGCAGAGCTTGCAGTGAGGAGAGATCGAGCCACTGCACTCCAGCCTGGGCAACTGAGCGAGATGCTGTCTCAAAAAAAAAGAAAAGAAAAATTAAAAAAAAAAATAGCCAGGCATGGCCGGGCATGACTGTAGTTCCAGCTATTCAGGAGGCTGAGGCAGGACGATCGTTTGAGCCCAGGAGGTCAAGACTGCAGTGAGCTATGATCACACCACTGCACTGCAGCCTAGGTGATAGAGTGAGACCCTCAAAAAAAAAATACTGTCTCCACTTTAAAAGTTAAAAGTACACCATGTAATAAAGAAAAACATGGATGTCTCTAAAAGTCCTTTCTCTATGATACTTTTCATAAAATTGGAACTTGAGAAGGAAAAGATTGTGGGGGGATAGGACAAGAGAACAGTAACTATTGAAGTATTTTACAGAAAGGAGAATGAGCAGATATTTGTGTGTTTTTAAGCCTAGAAAGAGAAATTAACAAGCTGTAGCAAGAGATCTACAGGTTAGAGAGAGAAGATTAACAAAGATAAATAACTAGATACCTTCACCTAGATAAATAACAAAGGAAAATACAAAATTACTTTTACCAAATAAGTGGCACCACCCTGACTCCCTCCAACCCCACCCTACCCTGATCCACTGCAATCAGCCTGGAGTCATGAGAATATCTCATTCTGAGATGCAGTACAGTGCATAGGAAAAGACGGAAATGGACTCTCAGGCTTTACTGCCTTGATTTGAATCCTGCCTCTCCTATCAGTTGGACAAGTCACCTAAGCAGTCTGTGCCTCAGTTTCCTCATCTTTAAAATTGGAATATTGATAGTCCTTTCTCAAAGGGTTGTTATGAAGATTAAATACAGTTGGTGCATGTAAAGTGCTGAAAACAGTGCTTGTATACAGCAAGCACTCAACACACCATTAACTATTATCACAGCATCACTACCATCAGGAAGGTCTTTCCCACTCAAGCTTTGCCCCAACTCAGCAACAGCCCCACCGTCACTGCTGAGTAACTGGTGTCTGCAAAGCTTCCAGGGCTGAGACTATGTGATTCTACCACCGGACTATCCTGCCCAAACCTATGAATGTGCAAGCTTCCCTGAATCTGACTGTCTGAAAGCAATTTTGAAGACTTGGTCTTGTGACTCTTTACATAACCAATTTATAATAATGGGGCTTTTTCGTGGCCCACAAGTCTCCTGGATTGTTATTAGTGCTGCCTTGGTTAGGAAGCTGCAATATGATCCTCTGACTAGAAATACTGGCATAATTTATTGCATTATTACTCCTCTGAACTGAAAGCAATTAATTACCTGGAGCAGGATGCACAAGTGAAAATTTATCAGAGGAAAGTGATGAAAAATGTGCCCACTGCTTTAAAATAATAGGTGCTTAATGGTTTTTTTGTTTGCTGGCTAATCTCAGGCATTTTATAAACAGCTCCAGCTTGGTTATCAGTTGTGAATTCCACAACCCCCCCTTTTGCCCTTTTTATATTATTCTATCATCCTAGATCTCCCTTGAAGACAGGAAGAAACATCTAAAATATTCACTCAAAAGTATAAGAGAGACTCCATTCCTCTTCTGCATGGTAAAATTATTAATATAATGTAGAAATATGTGATAAAATACATTCGCATGTTTATCACCCATGTTGGTAACACACATATATCTGCCTGACTGATATCTCTTTCTCTCTATCACAGCATTTTACTCTAAAACTTATAAAACCTATCCTGGATAAAAAGACATATTCTAAGGAATATGTGTATATTAACTATTCTCTCCCATCTCATAAATGACATTCCCACATAAAACCTGTATCTCAAAATCCTCAAATATGATCTCCAAGAATTTTTTCCACTGAGCCCTCGCTTAGTCTTTCTCCTAATTCTGTCATCGACAACCAAGATCCAGAAAGAGAGAAGAAACAGAGCCAATAATATGTTATTGTATTATTTATAAGTTTCATGTGCACGTGAAAGATAGGAACAGGGCTAAATTCATTATATTTGTTTCTACTTTTCAGAATTATTCACATCTGTATGATTCCGTAATTGCTTCTTCTATAAAGTTATTGGAGTAATTGTGCTCCGTATATTCCCGATCAATTCCCCCTCTCAAGGGCACAGTTGAAAAGTGATATTTGAAAACGGCCTCTGATAGATTGCATGGTTAGTCAGCAGCAGAGACAAACAACCTAATCCAGCACAAATTAGTTCGGCTGCCAGCAATAGTTTTATACAAAGATGTAAATTATGTTGTCAAAATCGGTTGCTTTCTAGCTTGCTGCTCAGCTAACAAGAAACCACTTTGGCTGATAAAGATGAACACTAAGCTTCCCTCTCTCACAAATTTGCAAATCTGCCATTTCAGCATTCTGTTAGCCACAAACAAACAGCCTGCTATAATTGCTTCTTTTCTTCCGTGGTGGTATTTTTCCTCCTTGTGCTGTTCTTCCAGGCTGCTCTTGAAAATAACAACAACAACAAAGCCCAAAAGCACCACAACAATAAACACTAGCAACTCTCAGACTCGAATTTAAGAAAACGCTGAGCTCCTGCACAGTCCCTTTCACCCCTTCCCTGTGGAGTCCTCAGCCTGGTCCATTCACTGTGGCTTGAGCTGTGTGCAGACCCTGACAATGTCACTCCACAATACTGCTATCTAAAGGACTGAAAGGGCAGGAAAAATTCTTGGCTTTAATGGAAATGAAAATATTCTTACAGCTTTGAACAAGGATTGTCTTTGACAGTAGCCCATCCATTCTTCTTTATTTTACAAGCTCCCATTCCAGGAAAGGGAGGGGAGCAGAGCCCACTTTCAAGGGACCCAAGAAGAAAGCTCTGCCAGGCTGCCTGTGTTAAATTGGAATCAGATAGATCTAATGCCAGACTGAAAATAATAATGCATTATAACGGTAATTATATCCAGCATAAGTCAAATAAATAAATTATAAATTACAATTACCCTTTAAAGTTGCTAGTCTCACTGTTTGCTTTACAATTAACTGCAGGTGCTTCAGCATGTTTTATTATGGTCCCAAAGTTATATATTTGAAAGAATGGTACAGATGATTCCTGTTTATTTGTTAAATTAAAGCATTGTTGGTAAAATTACGGCTTAATTAATATTATGGGTACTGTATAACAAAATAGTTTACCTTGTACATAATTTATTTCCACATGCATATCTCAGCCCAGACCCATTACAGCTCTAAGGCAGCTAAAATAAAATATTCCTCCTTTGCTGGCATTTTTCTAAATAGCAGTTCACTAAATCAATATTATTCACTTGGTATTTTTAAAAGCAGTGTATCTTAATAATTACACAGCATTAGAGTAGGCAATAATTTTACTTGCTAAGCATATTAAATTTAGCAAACCATCAGTCAAATAGTTTGTTCTTTCTCAGAATGGGTAAGCAGTGAGTGAGTTTGGAATCATGTTCCTTTGGTATAAATGTCACATAGAGTTTAAGAATGCATCTGTGACTCCCTAAGCCAGCCCAGCACTATATATCTTTATTAGTTTCAGTGGTCAGTGCAGTGACCAGTTGTTTATTCTCATTACTCAAGACAAGGTGAGCCACTTGGTAGTGACTGCAATCACAGCTAAAAACATATGACTTTGCAGAAAGTAAAAATGGTAGACAAGGCTACATGCAAAACGGCCTGGATGCCTGCTCAAAAGGGGGATTGGAGGAAGGAGGAGAAAGAAGATAATTAAACACATACACACCATTTTGTGCACATGGACATCTGATCTGTCTTGATCCTCTTCTCTTTGGGGTAACTTATATTTTTTCACTGTTCTTAATTCATTGTAAAACCCCACCAATTTCATATTTCCCCCATCTTTGTCTACGTCTGAATTTATTCTTTCTCAAGTTCACAGAAAATGCCTTACGAATCTTCTCTCTTCTTATACCATCATCTCTAAATATATCCCCTTAAAAAAAATGGAAGTCCATTCTTTTCATCAACACACATGCTCACATGTATATATACACAGAGCTACCTTTTCAGCCAGCTTTTTCACTGTAAAAACCCAAAGCAGCTGAATTATGCCTGAGCTGTAGGCAATTGCCAACACTATCAAGTCACTATTTGATTGATGCATTTAAAGATACTATGGCCCCTGGATTATGTGTTTTAAAGAAATGGCTAAAACCCTTTCATAATCATGGTGCGGAGAAGCAGAGAGAGTCGAAAATCAACAAGCAACACTCGATCTGCACAGAAGAAGAGTAGCGCACACCTTCATCTTCCTCATTTTCTCTTTCTACTTAGAGACAGCCCAGACTTCTTCTGCGGAACCTGGGAGAGACCACATCAGATCAGGGTCCCAGCAGAACTTCAGAGGAGTATCCCCTCAATCTAATGCAGTCAAAGTCTAAGCCACACTCACAGGTGGCTTAGAGAGCTCACAAACGCCAGAGAATTGTCTGGATGAACTGCTGTGCCCACAACATATAAACACCAGTGGTTCATAGGCCTCCCCGTCTTGTTCCGCATAGACCTGCTTCCACCACCAGGAGACGGCAATTCTTTGGTACATTCCCAGTGACTGCCAAGGGACACACGAACCAACACTGGGCACAGTAGCTTATGCAGGAATGGAAAAGGAATAGCTTCCTGGGAGAATGAGAATGGGGAGGAAAAAGTCATTCCAATCCACCACCAGAACAGTTTTTGATTACCTACTCTGTGCTGAGCACTGCATGAGACTTTGTGGAGAAAGAAGTACAAGGCAGGCACAGGCATGTGTGGAAAAGGATAACCACAAAGTTCAAAGTGAAGTTCAATATAGCAATAGGAAGCAGCACAATTTGCAGCTGCAAAAATATGGAACCAGCCCAAATGCCCATCAATCAATGAGTGGATAAAGAAAATGTGGGGTGTGTGTGTGTGTGTGTGTGTGTGTGTGTGTGTGTGAATAATGGAATACTACTCAGCCATAAAAAGGAAAGAAATAATGGCATTTGCAGCATCCTGGATGGAATTGGAGACTATTATTCTAAGTGAAGTAACTCAGGAATGGAAAACCAAACATCATATGTTCTCCCTTATATGTCAGAGCTAAGAAATGAAGACACAAAGGCATAAGAATGATACATTGGACTTTGGGGACATGGAGGAAAGGGTGAGGGTTTTGAGGGATAAAAGACTACACATTAGATACAGTGTACACTGCTTGGGTGATGGGTGCACCAAAATCTCAGCAATCACCACCAAAGAACTTATTCATGTAACAAAACACCACCTGTTGGCCAAAAACCTATTGAAATAAAAACATTAAAAATTTAAAAAGCAAAAACAAAATGGCAATAGAATAGAGACCACAAAGTCCTAAGAATTAACTGTCAAATGAAATACCCACCCTACCATTATTACAGGAGTAACTCACAGTCACTAAGATGGGGCACTTAGGGAAGAATTTACAAAGAAGATGGATTTGAACCAGGTCTTGAAAAGCAAGTCAAAATTGGAGTGATGGTGTGTGACAAGTCACATCGTTTAAGAGGAAAGGGAAGTCCATTCAAAGTGAGCAAGACTGTATATACCAAAGACCAGAGAAGCGAGATCACAAGGCATCCACCTCCAAGAACCACTTCTGCACAACCAGGATCATGCATTAGGGCGCATGAAATAATACTAACCTAAGTGACTGCTGTAGAAGCTCAACCCCCAACCAAAACCCACAGCAGAACCAACAACAATCAGCCAGCTCCTCAACCTGAGACCTATCTACATACACCTAGGTTATCAAGGCTGATATTTGTTAATGAGATGTTCTGCCTACATTACAAATTTTAAATGAAAGTGTGTTCAGTTTTTGCATACATGCCTGAATTGTACAACTTTTATTCCATAACAGGTACATCTCTTTCAATATTTTGCTTTTCTGATACTGTTAATCAAAATTAAAGCAAGCTAAAAAGGGACTGGCCTCCCTGATGAAAACATGACCAGGCCTGGTCTGTGAATGTTCCAACTGTCCTTCCAGGGAGCAGGCAGTGTGCGCCCTCAGGCTGTGCATTTTGGAGGGCCTGTTCGCAGTGTGCTTGCCCGGGACTCTTGCTGGCTGCCTTGGTAGCAGACTCTGCACCCAAGATGAGTGTGGATGACACAACATGGTAGGAAAGCCGGGCTAATGCTTTTAGGACCAAGCACGACTAAAGAAAGACAAGAAATTGAACATCATAAAATGACTGAATGCACTGTGCTAGGCCCTTGAACATACACTGCTACATTTACAGATGAGGACACTAAGACTGAAATTAAGCAATTTGCACACAAGGGTCACGCGACTATGAGGTTTGCAGAAGCCAACTGTAAACCCAGATCTACCAAACCCTGAAGTAAACGCTGTCTCCCTGCAGCTTGTACTTCAAGGAGAGTTGTTGTCTCACAGCGAGCCAGTGTGCAGGATAGGATCATCTTCAGAAGAGAGAGACTGTGATGCTGAAGAAACATTCAGAGAAAAAGAGCTAGAAATAAAGGATGGGAGAGAAACACTGCGCCATGGGTATTTTTCTCTCAGTCTCAGCCCAAGAATAGAAAAACCTCTGGGGCTTTGTGTGTTTGCCCTTCACCCTAGAGCATGTATCCCCTAACACAGCAATGAACTACAACTGCTGACACTGATTAAAATCAGCAGTGTGTACTGCAAACCTACTCACGGGCTATGAACGACAAACTCTGGGAGGGAAATTTCCCTAAGATCTGCAGGTAGCTTCCCCTTGCGAGTATCCAGCAGATCCACAAAGGAACAGTACCCTAAACTGGACAACAGGATGGGGGTATAGACACACATACAGTTGACCCTTGAACAACACGGGTTTCAACTTCATGGGTCCACTTGTACATGGATTTTCTTCCGCCTCTGCCACCCCTGAGACACCAAAACCAGCCCCTCCTCTTCCTCCTCCTCCTCAGCCTACTCAATGTGAAGATGACAAGGATAAAGACCTTTATGACAGTCTACTTCCACTTAAGAGTAAATATATTTTCAGCAGGTGCAGTGGCTCACGCCTGTAATCCCAGCGCTTTGGGAGGCCAAGGCAGACAGATGACAAGGTCAGGAGATCAAGACCATCCTGGCTAACACGGTGAAACCCCATCTCTACTAAAAATACAAAAAAAAAAAAAAAATTAGTCAGGTGTGGTGGCACACACCTGTAGTCCCAGCTACTTGAGAGGCTGAGGCAGGAGAATCGCTTGAACCTGGGAGGCGAAGGTTGCAGTGAGACAAGATTGTGCCATTGCACTCCAGCCAGGGCAACAAGAGTGAAACTCCATCTCAAACAAACAAACAAAAAAAGAGTAAACAATTTTCTCTTCCTTATGATTTCCTTAATTTCTTTTTTCTAGCTTACTATTTATAAGAACACAGTATACAATACATATACAAAATATGTGTTAATCTACTGTTTATGTTATTGGTAAGGCTTCTGGTCAAAATTAGGCTATTAGTAGTTAGGTTTTAAGTCAAAAGTGTATGTGAATTTTATTAGATGTGACTACACAGGGAAGTCAGTGCCCCTGACCCCCACATTGTTCAAGAGATAGATAGATAGATAGATAGATAGATAGATAGATAGATAGATAGATAGATAGATAGATAGGCTGGTAAAGACAACTACATAAGGATAGGTGCTTACTATGAGGAAAAGAGGAAGTAAAGAAAGAATTAAAGAGAATGGATCTTGGAAGTAAATTTTTCCATCACTTTTACAGTGTTATTTTGTAATGAATAGCATCTTCATAAGTCTGTAATTACTTACAAAGAGAAGAAAATGCCAACTTAGAGTCAGGACAGATGCAGAAAATGTTAAACAACAATACAGCAGGTGAATTGCATCATAAGACAGCAACACAAGAGCAGTTTCAAGTCAGTCTATGATTAATTTCCAAAGAATATCCCTTAGATGAGTACAGTGTGTTGATATTCACAAAGCTTCTCTACATTCATCACCTCATTCTATCTTCCTAGGAGAGAGGAAAGATGTTTATTCTCAATGTTCTCATCTTCTAGCCAAGGCGACAAAGGCCTAGCGAGGTTGATTTGTCCAAGGTCAGTCTTCGGTAGCGCCAGGTCTCCTGCCGCCTACTCCACCCTAGTGACTTCTCTTCCAAAGAAGCGGAGGCTCAAACATGGATAGACTGTGGTATGAGGCTTTAATGGAGGAAACAGAAATGGTGCTTGACCTCAAGAACTGCAAATGACTGAGGGAGAAGGGAACCCACGGGGCAATCCAGGGAGATGGAGCACTTCTGAAAAATGAACAAGAACAAGTTATGACTGTGAGGTGATGCAAAGGTTTGGCTGGAGCAGATTGTGTAGACAGAGAAGTAGCAAGAGAGAAGTCCAGAAAGAAAAGACAGAGGGGAGCAGTGAGTGCCAAACTAAAAAGATTACTTGGTTCTACAAGTCGGTGGGAGCCACTGAATGGTTCTGAGAAGGACAGCAGCATAATAAAAGCAGTGCACTGAGAGAACACAAATTACTTCATCAGAGTGCAGATTTACAAAACGACTTAACATAGAAGGGGACACTCAAACATACTGAGTTGGTCAAATTCTCCCAGTAAGAGTGAGATACAAGCTGCCACCATGTACTCCCAACCAGCCATTTGCTAAATAAGAGCGCACTCCTTCCACTTATAGGTTGTAAATGGGAAACCTTGGCAGCCTTCCCTACATGCCCTTATGCTGCCACTTGGGCCTCCCTGGGCTTCTCCTTCCCATTGCACTGTCCTGTCCAGAACTGTCCAAGATCTGGATCTTACCTGGATGCCTCATATCTGAATGCACATATGCCTTGGAGGTGACTACAGTTTATCTGATAAAGTAGCTCCAGCCAAGGCCACAATAGCTGCTGAAGCTACAGTATGTCTTTTTCCCAAATGTACACTTTCATAGAAACTATCTGGACCTCAATCCAGTGGTTCCCAAGCACTGGGGCCAACTTAAATCATCCCCAGCCGGTGACTTTGAGGTTTTGCCTTTATGATAGTCTTCTTCCACTTACTAGTAAATACATTTTCTGTTTGAAACCACTGAAACTGCAAAGAGGAAAACAGGAATTTCAGATACCCTGGCAGAGAGAATCTGGTGATATATTCTAGCCTTTCTAAATCCCTTCAAATCAAACCATGCAAGAAGTGCTCTATGGAGTCTTAGCACTATGTCTCAGGTGTTCACAATTCACCAATGTCATGCTACAAAGCTACTGATTCACATATATACAACTGTCTTCATAAGGATTGCATAAAACCAAATTTTGAGATAACTCAGTCACAACCTACACTAAAATTAACTTTGCTGTGTTATCAGAAAATAGTCAAACATAGTAAAGAAGATAATACAAAACATGTTTAAAATTCTAAGAGAAGCTTTATGTACATACAAGGCATACCATTTAACTCATAGACTCCAATCATCTGGGGTGGAGATTAACAATTTTTGGTCATCTGGGTACCACATCATAATTTTTGCCAAATCTCTATAGCAGTTGTACTATTATGTACTTAATATTTTTTCCTTTAATTGATTTACTTTTCCTGTTGATGTGGTTTGGCTGTGTCACAACCCAAATCTCACCTTAAATTGTAATAATCCCCATAGGTCAAGGGCAGAGCCAGGTGGAGATAACTGAATCAAATAAACACTGCTGCTGCTGCTGCTGCTGCTGCTGCTGCTGCTGCTACTCCTCCTCCTCCTCCTCCTCCTCTACTACTACTACTACTACTACTACTACTACTACTACTACTACTCTACTACTACTACTACTACTACTACTACTACTACTACTACTACTACTACTACTACTGTTCTCATGATAGTGAATAAGTCTCATGAGATCTGATGGTTTTGTAAATGGGAGTTCCCCTGCACAGCCTGCCTTACCTGCTGCCATGTAAGACATGTCTTGCTTCCCCTTTGCCTTCTGCCATGACTGTGAGCCCTCCCTAGCCATGTGGAACTCTGAGTCCACTAAGCCTCTTTTTCTTTATAAATTAAAGAAAGAGTCTCTGGTATTTCTTTATTAGCAGCATGAGAACAGACTAACATACCTATTAATTCAGAAATTAAAATATGTAAGTCATAGTCATAAATCGATAGCCAACATTATTTACCAAACACAAATTTTCAAAATCCATTCAGTATACCACCTAAAATCATTTCCTGTGCCACCCATTATCCAGCACTTTGGGAAACACTGATCCAAAGCCAACCATCTCATCTGACAGAAGGAAATAGAGTTCAGAGACATAAAGTAATTTGACTAAGGTCACACAGCCTTGAAGTCAAAGGACCATTAACTCTGGTCTCCTGGTTCCTTGCTCATTAATGTTTTTTCCTATACCATGACTATTCAACTGATGTATTAATAGCATATCACTGCCATATTTCCATTAGAATAAGTACTCTACACAACAATATTTAGGAATTCTAGTTCAAATAATTGTGTTCATATCTGGGAGTAATTAAGAATTTTTTCTCCTTTTAAATGCAGCTGTCATACAGACTTTTCATCACGTTGAGTATTCCTAATCTGAAAAACCCAAATCTGAAATATCCTAAAATCGAAAAATTTTTGACCACCAATTTGATGCTCAAAAGAAATGTTTATTGGAGCATTTACATTAGGGATGCTCAACTGGTAAGTACAATGCAAACATTCCAAAATCAAAAAAAATTAAAAATCAAAAACACGTCTGGTCCCAAGCACTTTGGATAAGGGCTACTCAACCTGTATGTGGTCTTGATTTAATGTTGGCTGTCACATCTTACTAAACACTATGGGTATTTTTAAAGACATTAGTATCTTGAGCAGTCGGACATCACACATAATGACTCAGTTATGATTTGTCACTGAGGGCTAGAAAACCACTGCAGTCTTCAAGGTCTCTTTCCTCAAGCCCAAGTCTTTAATTAGCAGAGATGAGAGAAAGGACAATGGCCACATCCTTCGTTAAACACCAAGAGTCACCCAAGTTGACTGGGCAGAGTTAACTGATCATAAGCTGTGGCTGTTCTTGAAATGCCCCACTTAGCAGTGAGGGAGTCCCCAAGACATGGTCAAGGCTTGGTAAGCACCTAACTACATCTCCCCAGGGAGCAGCCAGCCTCCTCTTTTCCAGTCACTGAACACAGATGTTCCACAATGGGCACATGCCTCCTATCTTGCTGGTGTCCTCAGGTTATAACAAGGATATCCAGTCCAGGATTCCAAAAAAGAAGGAAAAAAAAAAAAACCCACCACTGATATCCACAAAACCTCCTTGTAAATTAAACAGTACATGATGAGTAACACAGCTATTATTCAGTTCAGTTCATGCATCACAACTGTGTGCCCATGTTGTGTTGTCAGATAAATATATAAACACAGGGACTGAAGTGCCCCCTCTCTTCTCCACCATCCCTTCTAGGAAGAGGAAAGGAAGTTGGGCAAGGATAGAGGAGCATGGAGATGGCAGGAGAGCAGGGAGATTCTGGAGGCAGAATGAGAGGGGAGAAAAAAAGTGCTGGGGTTTCTTTCTTCTCTTTTCTCCCCTAGTCTGTGGCATGAAAAAACAATGGCTTTTCTGAGGCACTGTGCAGACAAGGCAGCTCTGAAAAAAACTAATGGCCGTGATTAATGACAATGGGCTGGAGGAGAGTGGGGACACAGCCGCCACATACATCATCCCTTCCCGTCAGTCTGTGCTCCTCCCTGCCCCTCTTCCTCCTACCAGCAAGGCATTATAAAAACGTCTTATCTGCTCTGGACGCTTGTTTTAAAGCTGATATCACAGCCAGACCCCCACCCAAAAGAAAAACAAAGAGTGAGAAAGAATGGCCAAAAAAGGATGGCACTAGAGGAAAGTAAGAGAGGGAAGAGTGAGAAAGAACGAGAGAGGGAGAGAGACAAAGGGGTGATAGGGTGAACAAGAAAATGGCATGTAAAATAACTATAAGATATTCCAGGGGAAAATGTGCAGGCTGTAATCATTCAAGATTTCAGCAACTTGACTCCTCACATGCTGAAGCCACATTTTCAAGGTCTTATCTGCCATATGGTTCCCTGTTTGGATGATTTATTAGGTGTAGAAAGCACACTGATAAATTTTACTGCATTTCCCTGAATAGGCAACCTATGGTGTCAATAACAAAGCTCAGGCGGCTTTAATGAAAACTGCAAGCACCAAAGGGTAACCATTTATTTATGAGTCGCTATAGTATTACTAGGACAAAATTTATCTTCCCTTCTCACGCACTCTGTAGAAACCGAATCTGGTCAAAGTAACAGAGATCACATCCATATGTCAGTGGTTTGCTAACATCTCCCCTGCATGAAACACTGGCTGTTGCTCCGGAGAAATTGTTTGGTGACCCATTTTGCATAAGAAATTCTGTTTTTGTGAAAAAACAAGATGAAATCCGGAGAACTCTGCAAACACCATACCCTTAGCAATCACACCTAAAGGTGCTGCAGAATCCTCTTGGTTTTCTTTACCTAGAAAATAAGACAGCTGCCCCAGGGGTAGGGATGAAAAAAGCGAGGGTGATGTGCGTATAAGGAGGAGAGAGATTTAGAGATACTGTCTGATCCATAAATATTTTAAGTGTACCAGTCCACACAACAATGTTCCCCTCCATCCTCTCTGTTTCTTAGGACACCACTCATTGCCTGGTCCCCACCCCTGTCCCTCACTGCCCCCAAAATGCCTCTCTTCTTGGCTAGTAGCTATCTGCAAGTCTGATGTATGTGTTATTTTTATAACAGAGAAACAATCCAACTTTTTAAAACTCCAAAGGCAGCAAAACTAATGACCAAACTTGAGAGGAAGGGGGGGATCGTGGAAGAAAAGAGGAAGAAAGCCAGATAGTGCTCTCTTACTGTTTAATGCTGAGCCACAGTTAACTGCTACAAAAAAAAAAAAAAAAAAAAAAAAAATTTGGCCAGGTTTTCAAGTCTACAGTTTTCTCCACTGTGTAACATGCCTGTCCTGAGTGAAGACAGCCTTGCCCAGGAATGTCAAAAGAAGGAAGGATAAAGAAGAAGTTTAACCACAATAGCATACATTTGAGTAATGCTCTTAGCACAGCAAACCAACGAAAGCAATAGCAAAGTTGAAAGGCTGGGCCAAGTCTTTGGACGTGAGCAAAATCTCAACCTTCCATTTTTTTTTCCACCAAAGTTAATACTCTGAAAAATGTCTCCACTAGATTATTTTACCCAGGTTTGTTTTATTTTATACTTGATTTTACAGTTTTTTCCTTGTTCTGCATCAATATTTTCTCTAATACTTTCACGGTGAGAGGGCATGAAAATCTGTGCTTATCAGTTCTTATCCACACTACTGCCTCTCTAACCCTACCACTCAAAAATATATTTTTATATATTTATATGTATAAATATCTATAATGTATAAATAAAATAAGTAAATAAATAAGCAAACTCTTTGGAAATCAGAACAAAAATAACATTTTATAAAAACCTCTTTCTACATCATACATAATAAACAAAAAAGGTCATCTTGATCAGTTCAGTTACTGACATTGCTGCTTTTAAAATCTGCTTAGTAAAATGGCATCAATTAAAGTTTAATGTCTTATAAAAGATCATTCAAGTATTATAGTAGAATTAAGAGGAAATAGGTACTGCTTGGGATCTGGCCATATTTTTAGAGTTTAAAAACCAGACAGATTTATAAGAATATTCATTATTGCCTAGGTTGCTTTCAATTCAGCCACTGGTTTATTAAAAGAGGTAGGCTAAAGGGCCCAGCACGGTTCAGAGCACATTCAACCAGCTGCATTTTCAGTTTGCTAAATATTTCAACTAGTCTTCAAAGGCATTGCATAAGTAAAACCTCGCACTTATTTTTCTACACACTTCTCCTCTTAATTTTTAACCCCCTGGGTATTTTCAAAGGAAATCTAATCCACTTAAGTCATTTGTACCTAGTCCACACTAAACGGCATTTGAATGAGTTATACTGTTCTAGAAGCCCCATTCACCTTTTCTGTTGGCCTTTTATTCTCTGGAGGTCCCATTCTGGGGCAAATCAACAAAACTGAACCTTAAGGCAGCAGAGGGAACTGGGGAATAAGAGAAGGAGACCAAAAAATTATCAACATGGAGGACACCCAGCCAGGGGCTCCAGAGCAAGAGGAAATCTCCTTTTGCAGGCCTGATACACAGGACTAAGTCGAACAGTTGTTCAGGTTGTGCACTAGCCAACGGCATTTGGCCAAAAGGACAGGTGGAGACTGAAATCCAACCTATACTGTGCTTGTCAAGCTCAATTTCTGGCCAGGAGTTGCATCCACCCAAAGAAGGGGAGCATATTTCTATACTTCTCCCAGAAGCACTGTATGGGCTAGCTGCTGATAAAGTCATGTTAAGAAAACAGGAGTAAGCCAGTCACGAAAGGACAAAAATCCTGTATGCATCCATTCATACGAGATAACTTAGAGTAGTCAAACTCACAGAGACAGGAAGCAGAATGGCGGCTGCCTGGGGCTGAGGGCAGGAGGGGAGTGGGGAAATAGCGAATGGCTATTTAATGGGTATGGAGTTTGGCTTGAGAAGACGAAAACAGTTCTGGAGATGGATGGTGGTGATGGTTACACAGCAATGTGAACATGGGTAATGCCACAGAGCTTGTATACTTAAAAATAGTTTGAATGGTAAATTTTATTACAATAAAAAGGAAATGAAACCAGAGTCAAGCACCGGCAGCTACACACCCACTGTGGACCCGGATAAAGGTCCTGCTCACAGATCAACTTTCCATAAGCCCATGCCATTGTCCAACAACTGAGAGCAGATCAGGGCTGCACTTGCCTCCATAAACGCCCAGCTACACAGCACCTGTCCAGTTCGCCACTCCTAATGCCTCCAAAGGACACCGAAGAGGCAGGGCTTCTCTCTAGGGGTCCTTGCCCCTCTCACCCTGTGCTCCCCCTGTGTGAGCACCCCATCAGCTCTGGCCTCTGCAGCAGCCTTCACTGTCCCCAACCTCATACCACCCCAAACCCTGTAAGAGTAGAGGTGTGCTTTCACCCAAGTCCACCTCCCCTCAGCAGAATAGTTCATTACTCCACACACATTAAGCTTCCACCAGAACAAGGCCGACTCAGGAAAAAGAAAATTTCACGACTCCTATCATTTGGAATTTGTGGTAAAATTTAGTCTAAGTTGGGCCAAAGAAAGGGTTTGCTATGAAAGCTCACAATGTAAATAAGACCTGAGGGGAAAACATTCATACAAAGAGATGATTCTTAAAGGTTTCAGTTCAACAATACATTTTAGGGAACATGTGTTGCCTATTATAGAGACATTAAAGAAAATACATTGTGTCAGGACTGGGGAACCTCGGCCTGCCTCTGCCACCCTCTGCCACTTTATGGGCCAGTCCCATAAAGTCCCTGGTCATGATCACAGTTCCCTCATCCATGGAGTTGGACAGAGACTCTCCAAGGTCCTTCTGGCCACAATGAGACTATAAAATTAATATACTGTACTTTGTATATTTACATATACGAGTGTGTGTTGTGTGTGTGTATGTGAGGGTGTGATATGTGTTTGTCTATGTGGTGTCAGGGAGTGCTCTGTGTATATGTGGGGTGTAGGGGAGTATGAGGAGGAATGGTATCTATGTGGTAGGTGGGACTGTGTGTATGATGTGTGTGGGGTATGTGTTTGTGGTGAGGGATGTGGGAGGTGTGGTGTGTGTATGTGTCCACACAAGTATTAATGAGGACTACTTCTCAATAGAAAGAGTTTGCCAGTTATTTCAAAATATTTTCTATACTTAAAAAGTCATAAAGCTGGAACTAAATAGTGGTGACGGTTGTACAACCTTGTGAATGTACTAAATGCCACTGAATCGTGGCACTTTCAAATGGTTACAATGGCAACTTTTACATTATGTGTATTTTATCACAATTTTTTAGGTGATAAAGCTGTATTCCTTTACAAAAATTAAGTATGTTCACCAGTTCGGAAGCTGTAATTCACCCAGTTTGTCTAAGTTGGCAGGATTTTGCAGTCCTAGAATACACTATACATTCCACCTAGAGAAGTTTCTAGTGTAGGTCTGAGATCTGTGGGATGTGCCACACTTGGGCCAAGTCCTGGACACTGGGAATTCTTTCCCTTATTGGGACAATAAAGTCTAACGGCCTTCTCTTCTCACTAGGGAGACTACATCCCTGCCTACTGATGACCTTCTGGGCAAAAAAGGTGACTATGGATGCCTGCTCCCACAAGAGGACCACACAGAGCACACATATCACAGCCTGGTTCCACCTGACGCTTATATCATGCTCTGTAATTGCAAGACTCATCATAGCACACACTCAGGGCTTCTCACCTTGCCCAGGCCAGAGCTCCTTCCAATGCACTATACCTGTCTACAATGCTTACCACCTGGCAAAGTATTTTATCCTAATTTTGCAACTTTTTAAGAAAATGAAATGCTTACATCAACTTAATCAATTTTCTTAAAAGGGGAAAGATGCTGAATTATCTTAAGATACCACATTTACTCCTTCTAGAACTAAGTGCTAGAGGGCAGAGATTGACCACTAAGAAGTCCAATGGCCAATGGTATGGTCACAGATATTTTTCAAATGAAGCGAAGCTCATTGGTGATTATTTCTTAAATGTCACTTTCAAAAACTAGAGTTTTCAGTCCCAATTAATTGCCATTGACAAGAACCCCAGTACTTGACACTTCACTCATGAACAGCCCCACAAATTCATGATGTGGGTGTGGGTGTCCTTACAAAGCCCATTTCCAAGCAGCAGCCTCAAAGCTTCATACCAAGCCTCCACAGAGAGTTTTTCTTTGGAGCCTCCTGTTTCTAATACTTTGGGCTTGATTCCTTGATTCTAACCCCACCTCCCAACCTAGAGAGTGCTGGCTGCATGCTAGCATAATCCTGAATGCCAATGACCTCAAGTGCAGCTAGTGTTCAGTTAGGAGCTGTGCAAGATCCATTGTGGCCCGTGAACAAACCAGGGAGAGCTGATGAGAAGATGTACACTCTTTGAGTGTACATGCAGGTGACAAGAGTAAGTATAGTGAAGGGCCACTGCACCAGACAAACTGTTGGTGGTGGTGAAGTTCTCTGGAGACCAAGGCTTGGAATGTGGCCCTTGACCAAGACAGGTGACCCAGGCAGAGACAGTAACCAAAAGGAATTCTTTGGAAGAAACAGTGAATAGAGAGGAGCTAGACCTTGGTTTGAAGTGCAAACACGATCTGACTCATCAGCCTTATCCTCATTTAAAGGGTCATTCCCCCCACTTCACAGTTGCAGGCTCACAATATACCACTGCTTCCCAAACTAACCAACTCTGGATCTGTGTATAGCAGATGCAAAATAAACTTGGGCCCTTGTATGGCTTATGGGTTTTGTTATTGTTAATATATACAACTTATATATATTTAAGGTATACAACATGTTTTGATATACACGTACATTAGTGAACTGAACATTATGGTTGAACTAATTAACGTAGTCTTCTCTTCACATAGTTACCATTTTCTGTGTGTGGTCGAACACTTAAGATCTACTCTCTTAGCAAATTACAAGTATATAGTGGTGTATTATTAACTATAGTCACATGCTGTACATGTAGGTCTCCAGAACTTATTACATCCTACATAACTGAAACTTTGTACCCTTTGACTAACATCCTTCCCATTTCACTGGCCCCCATCCCCTGGTAACAACCATTCTAGTCTCTGCTTCTATGTAGTTGACTATTTTAGATTCCACATATAAGTGAGATCCTGCAGTAGTCTTCTAAGTCTGGTTTATGTCAACCATGTTTTCCAGGTTCATCCATGTTGCAAATGGCAGGACTCCCTTCTTTTTTTAAGGCTGAATAATATTGCACTGTGTATATATATACTACAATTTTTGATCTGTCATCCATCTATGGACACTAAGGTTGTTTCCCTTTCTTGGTTATCTGGGTATATATCTGATGGAAATAAAATCAGTATCTCAAAGAGATATCTGTACTCCCATGCTCATGGCAGCATTATTCACAATAACTAGGACATGGCCGATGGATTTTTAACCACTCCAAGCAACCACTTCATGTTTGGATACCCAATTGAAGCAACCAGAGAGCTGGTTAAAAATAGAAATTCTTGGACTCCACAAAAAGAAAAAACCACTGAATCAAAATCTCCAGGAGTGGGGCCTAGGAATCATGATTTTTTAAAGTTCCTTGGGTGGTTCCAATGCAGCCAGTCATTTGGAAACCACTAAGTCACCTCACTTGCTTGTACATGAGGAATGAAGATAGTGCTGTTGTTACAAAACCAAAACAAGGCAGTGATTCTCCCTTAAAAAAAAAAAAAAAGATGCTCATCTGTAATGCTTTAGCATTTTTTACGAATAATTAAATGTGGAGGAAAAGAAGGTTAGGACCTAAGAAAATCAAGTGTTAAAAACTAAAATGGAAGCGCCCAGAATAAATTAGAGCATTACGAAATTATCACCTGTATCAACAGAAAAATACAGTTCAATATAAGAACATCCAAAGAAATACAGTATTACATGAAATGGCTTCCCACCTGTACTAGCTTTAACCTAACAGAATTAAGACAACAAATCTGCTGAGGGGAAAATATCATGTAGGTCAATTTTATTCATTCAAATCTAACAGACTGGAAATTTGTAGAAATTTTAACAAGCATTTACTTTCCTATCGTATGTCAAGAAAGGCCGTGTTCATAAATACAAGATAGGAAAGACTTTTAGAAGATAGTTAAAACTAAAGAAGACTGTTCTGAAATGTCTTGATCACTTTGGAAGTAGCCATTTCTCTAACATTTTGTAATATAATGCCAAGTATTTTTAACTAGTCATTAAAACTGTTCTAGGAATTTCTATTGTAGACTTTGATATCTAATTCAAGTGGCTGCATAAATTTGGAAGCTACAAAATCAATTTTCCATAAAATATCATTTGGGCTTCACTAATCCAAACTGGCCTCCTTCCTAATTAGGTTGAATTCATGGGATATTATTGTAATGCACTGCCAAATCAGATTTTTAAAACTGGGAACTTTGTGCTATTTTGGATTATCATAACATCCTTTCCCTCCATTAGCAGGGATGGCCAGAGATTGCTAATACAATAAATGTTTAATGGATGGCAACACTGTCCCTTGCCCCCAGAAATAGAGACATAAACATACCCTCAGATCTGTTTGTAACCATGCTTTCTGCCTTCTCTCTTGCTTGTGGCAAACAGTGAATTTTCCCAGTACAAAGAGACATGCCAATCGACTTACTCAAGCCAAAGGTAAACAGAAGAGAAGTGAGAAGAAAGGGATGAAAAAACACTGCGGGAGCTCTGGGAGACATAGTCTTCTGTGCCAAAAGATCATCACCTCCTATAAGTGTCCCCAGTCCTTTAATATTTGAAATAGAAAGGCGCAGTGGAAATTCAGACTTCTAGAAGGGCACAGATAGAGCCCATGTAGTCCAGAATGGACTCTCTGCCCTTAACTAGAAACTGGGAGTCAGTGAGAAAACAGAACCTCAGTTCTAAAAATAGCCCACTTATTTTCATTTCTGGTTTCAATACTTTCACTGCACCTTTGTTTTAAAGGCACTACAGGAGTTCTGACATTTTCTTTCCATTTCTGAATCAACAGAGAAGAAATTCAGCTACATGGTAAGAGAGTTAATATTCCACCTTCTCACACACTTAACACAGACATACCTATGCGTGAGCACATGTTAAGACTGGCCTCAGTTTGGTTGAGCTTAAGTGGAGGAGTTACCAGCAGTGAACTTTACTTATCTTACCATTAGAAAACAAGGGTTCACCGGGAGCAGTGGCTCACGCCTGTAATCCCAGCACTTTGGGAGACTGAGGCGGGTAGATTACTTGAGTCCAGGAGTTCAAGACCAGCCTGGGCAATATGATGAAACCCCACCTCTACAAAAAGTACAAAAATTAACTGAGCATGGTGGTACATGCCTGTAGTTACAGCTACTTGGGAGCCCAAGGTAGGAAGAGCACCTGAGTCCAGGAGGCGGAGGTTGGAGTGAGCCATGATTGCACCACTGCACTCCAGCCTGAGTGACAGAGCAAGACCCCATTTCAAAATGAAAGAAAGAAAGGCTTATTTGGGAGGAGGTGAGATGGCAAGAGAGTACTTAGTTCCCAACCACAGCCATCACTCTTTCTCCTTCAACTGCTCACACAAAGAACCTGGCTCAAGTCAAAGAAATGTAGACTTCTGTCCCAGCTTCACCATGACCTTAGATAAGTTAATTTCTGCAACTCAGTTCCTTCATGTTTGAAATACTGATAATTATTTTCATTCCAATCACTCTTAACATTACAGCAGCAGCAGGAAGGGGTTAGCATGTGCCCAGAAAGGATGCCTTAGGACAATGGTCCTGCTGTCCGTCACTCTCCAATCAGATCAAAGTGTTCCACCATGGCCTTTCAATGTATTTAACTTCTCCTTTTCTTGTCCTTCAACTGCTAGGGAAGAAAATGTTTTAGTTAATTATCCCACAGTGTACAAACTTTCTGGGTGCGATTCTCTGCTTGGGGCAAACTTGGGAAATTTTGGAACATACCCAGATGGAGAACAGGCTGACTCTTGACTGAAGACTGGTGTAAACTACAGTGTGGAACAGACTGTCTTCTATATTCAAACAGCTCCTATCATCTGAGCTATCAAAAATCCAACCGGCATCAGGGAGACCTTCAGGAAGAAAGGACTCTCATAAAGAAGGCACTCATAATCAAACTCGGAGAAATGGATTTAGAATTCAAGTCTCGGTATTCCCAGTCTTGAGACTTTTCCACTGCATAGTATTTAGTCATATGAACTGTGTGGCATTCCCAGTTTATTTTTGTTACTCTTTTAGAATCCAGGAACCCAGGATGAAACTAAGCAAGTTGTCCCAACGAATTTCTCCTTTTCTACTTGTCAAAGTCAAATAAAAAATATAGAGACAAATCTCTAAACAAAACATTTTGTTTGGGAAAACTGAATTACAATTTGGGGCATACACAGAGACTGGGGTGGTCTTCAGTGTGTCAAAAGAACAAAGAGAAGGAAGGTTGGGGCTTTATTAAAAGATAAATGTTATGTATTCTTTTGAAAGAAAACTCATTGGCACTAGTGAAGTTTTTGGAAGCAGGCAAGCTCTGATTGGTAAGTGGTGGGGCAGCAGATAACACCAGTCTGAGAGTCACAGCAGTTCATTTCAGCAGCTACTAGGTTAAACTGTTCTTAAAATTATAGTATTTTGGCAGTTGGCTTACAGTATCACCCGTGGGCAGGCACTTGTGTCCTGAGTCCTTTTTCTCCTCCAGTCTTTTGACTCTAATTTAGTTAAGTTTGACAAGATAACTCCAATTCATATAATCAATTTTTACATACTCAATACTATAAACTTGTGTAAGCAACATAGCTCATTTCAGTTCCACAGGACTCATTCAAGGATAAACTTCAGGACAGTTGTCAGGAACTCTCTAGATCTACCTAAGAAGGCAGTAGTAAGGAATAACTGGAAGATGGCAGAGGTAATAATGATAAACATGAGCAATGACAAATAAATTGAATTTTTGTGTCCCAATGGGTCTGAAAAGCATTCTGGCCCCATACTAATACTCCTAGAATTTCATATTTTTCACTATATTTCACCCCAAGGAAACTCAGCGTTTCTACTGTAACAGATAAACTGTATCATTTCTTCTTGACTCTCTGAAATCCCCAAATTAAATATGAACCTTTTCTAAGAAACAAAATTTGTCTTGACCTCCTTCTTCTTGAAAATGGGCTTGATCTTATAAAACCCAAATTGCAAACAAACAAACAAACAAAAGAATGGTTAACTGATTGAATTTTAAAATTAAAGGCACATTGGGGGATCACAATCCAACTGATATAAAATTGGGGACTGGAGAGGTCAAATGACTTGCCCATCATTACAGCGTATGGGGAAAGGCTAGAACCCAAGTCTCCCAGCACTAAATTCATTGTTTTTCTCTTATCATCCCACACCCTTAGAAAGCTAACAGTTCATGGTTAGATTTCTAAGAGCTCAGCTGATAGGTATCAAGATCCTTGGCTGTCCTCATCAATGCAGTACTGGTGACACAGTTTTTATGCATAGAGAACAATAATTTTATGATCAAAAAAACAAAATTATGTCTTAATTCTTTAAAAGCTTGAACAACCTGTCAATGTCTGAACTGCCTCCTTGGCCAGCATGATTCTCTATTGCAGTGGGAAGAATTCTTAATCTAAGGTGCTTTATCTAGGGCCCCAAGAATGGTGTTGAGGAGAATCCATGAATCTCAAATTAAATGGAAAATGTTATGTTAATGTGTATTTTTCTGAGACTAATGGCCAGTTTTCATCAGATTCTCACATCTTTCTCTTTAAAATATTGGAAATCACTAACCTAATACAATTATTCCCTCTCTTTCTTACGCTTCTTATGAATTTTACAATGTTCTCTCACTTCCATTCTCCTAAAAGTGCTTTATATGATATTAGAATTAGTTAAATAATATTTTTGGAGATTTTAAAAAACACTCAGACTTCTACTATAAAGTTGCAAGTCCTGGATAGTAATTACTGGCAAAGTGTCTGGTGGCCCTGGGTACTGCCAATAACTGTAGTTGACAGAATTCTTTTAAAAAGTACATTCTTAATAATGAAACGGACCCTAAACTTGACTCAGTTTAAAAGAGAAGCTCCAAAGATGAGATTTTCATGATCTTCCTTCTTCACCCAAAATCCACTTTATAAAATGCTGACTTTAAAAAAAAAAAAAAAAAAAAAAAAAAAAAAAAAAAAAAACCTTTAAGATGAGGCTGATTATATCCAGAATGGTAAGATCCTGAAATATATAAGCCACTGCTATTAAGCATTAAGATATAAGGCCCCTCTTTAGTAGAAAGCTGGGTTACTATATAGTTGAAACCTAACTATCCATCATAAACACCTTCAATACATTTGAAATAGCAGGGCGGACAGGTTCTCTCACATTGAGCGTCATTTATGAAGCGATCAAAGCCTGTAGTGGGAAAAAGAAGTATGAGGAGGCACAGGGCTTTATAGAATGAATAACTTTTCTCATTCTCAATATTTCTTATGTTCTTTTACAACAAATTGCTTGGCTCTTGAGAACAGACTCATAAAAGAAGTGAAATATATTTTTCTATCCCGAATCTGAACTTTTTTTAATATATAAAGTTGTAATGACCCTTTCCAAACAATATGAGCCAACACTTCAAAAATTTCCATTGTTTCAAAGACACAAATTATTTTGTGCATCTGTGTCTATCAAATGAATGAGGAAGGAAAACACATGAAAGTCATTTGAAAGACAGCATCTCCTAGGAGTTATGCTTGGAAGCTGGAAAAGCCCAGTAATCCCCCTACCTAGATAAACAGAGTTTTCCAAATGACTAGGGGGATCAACAGTGGAGCAAGGCCAAGCATTTGAATGTTATAAAGGAGACTCCGTATTAGACCTTGGGGAGAGAATCCAACATTCAGCTCCTTTATGGCTGGCCGACCTCTCTAAGACACAGCCCTACCTTGAGTGGAGAGGAACCAAAATAAAACAATATCTTCAAGCAATTTACACACAATCCAAATGGAATTTCTCCAAGCTCAGAAAATTTGAAGTTTATTCAGTCCATATGCTATCCCATCCCTTCCCTTTTAACAAACAACTTAGAAACAGGCAGCCATTTCTTAGTCATTCAAGATCAAAATCTCTCCTCCCTTAACCCCAAATCATTAGTGACAGTAACCGTGTATCATTTGGAATATTTAGAGGATTATTTTTTTCCTCCGAATAAGAAACTCACTGAATGCATTTTTAAAAGTGTCTCAGGAGCCCTACTCAACTCTTCTTCCATTAGCGGCAAACACGAGGCACATGATTTGACCTAGCACTGAATTCCCAAAAGCAGGATTTAGGGAAGCTGACAATAACTCAATTGAGTGATTATCAATCACAAAAGACAGTATTCTGGAGGAAAAAAGATATCACATAGAGCATTTTTCTCATTAAGAAAATAAGCTTTTGAAGTAGTATACATCACTTTCACTACATAAGTCAAAATTCATACATGTACAGAAGAGATGATATAGCACAGTCAAGTCAGAAAAAACCTATGTCAAATACTACCTTTCCCAACTGATCCTGTGCAAGTTACTGGTAAAGATAATAATACCACCTAGCTCATAGGGTAGTTGAGATAATTGAGATAATACATGTAAAGCATTGAACACAATGTATAGCACATGGTAAGCACTCAATAGATGTTAGATAAGCTATTGTTATTATTAACTATTTTATTACCAAAATTTAATACCAAACTACCAATGGAAAGCAAGTTCCCAATGTTTCTTTCCTTGATTCTGCCTATAATTCTATTTTTGTATATAAAAATTCCCTTATTTGCACCTTTGTTTCCACCAGGAAAAAAACAAAACAAAAACTCTTTTCCCTGGGCAAGGCAGATACTAGAACCACACAGAACATTGTGAGAGTGTCCATTATTTCCATTGGTATCTCAAGAATTGGATTGTTCTGAACCCTTTCATTCTCTCCTTGCATCTTCCATTGTTGTTCCCAAGGGGTCAAATTAACTTACAACAAAATCAGTGTTCCTGTTTCCTCACTTTAAGAAGAAGAGTCAGAATTCCCAGGCCGAGGATGTCCCTTTGAGCAGCTTGGAGGCATCTCAGACCAACAGGCAAGAAAGAGCAGCCATTCATGGGACAAATAAGTGATTTGCATTTCCAAGGATGTGGGGAAACATATTAGTTATAATTAGCAAACACGCAGAGTCCCCGTGACAGCTTCACTTTACAAACCCTTGAATGTTTGACAAGAAAAGGTCATGTTTTGTAAAATCCTCAAAAGGTCATTCAATAACAAATCACATGAATGAAATCGCAAGGGTTCAGGGAGGTTAACAGAAACACCACAGGCAGCAAAGTGCGTTCTCAAGGTAAACAAGGAAAGAGGGAAAGCAGCCTTGGCTCAGCTCTGGAAGGGGAGAAATACAAGCAATCTCTAATTTACCAAACACTATAATTTCAAGACATTTTCTCTGTACTTGGTGGTTTAACAGTGAATGCTATTTCTCATGTTCAGCACACTTGGAGGATTAGTAGATCATAGCCCAGCAACATTTCAACAGTTCTTCAAAAGATCCAGGCAGATCTTAGCCCAGGCTTTCTTTTAGATTTTTTATTTGATAAATCTCATGGGTGGATTCCACTTAATACAAATAGGTGGTCACATGCACGGCATACACGTCCCTGTAGATGGTCTTCATGCAGCATACCCCACCCTACCCCTACCCCACAAACCCCAAATCTGGGAACTTTAGCCCCAGAAGCCTTTTCTTCTGGCACTTTGACCTGCTCATGACCTCTTTCTTCCCAGGTCTATTTTCCTCTTCAACAAGAGCCAGCACCACATCTCTCACAGTCAGGAATAACAAAGGCTTGTTTATATAGAGTAATTTAGCTACAGGATCAGTGGCAAGAAGAGGATGATGTATCTGATCCACAGGTCAAAAGCACAATTCAGAAGTGCAGGGCTGCCAGGTTTAAGGAAGGGCTCCCTAGGGCACAGGCCAATGGACTGACCGCCTTCCACAAAGTACAGCCAAGGCAAGGGAAATGGGGAGCATCCTCTAAGCTGTTTCAGATTTGGGCATGCCCTTCACACGCAATGTGTTGGATGCTAAGACAAAGAATGCTGTGGAAAGAAGATGCAGGAGCATGAAGCGAAGCAGATGTGTAGCACAGACTTACTTAGGGGGAAAAAGGTGTCACCCATCAGAACCCTTGGAAAAGAAGGCAGCATCTTAAGGAAAAGGCACTGGCAGACCTAGTGCCTGACTTACTCTGTGACCTTAAGTAGAGTAATTTGATCTTCCTAGGCCTTGGTTTTCCCATCTGTAAAATGAGCTGTACTATTCTTGCTTACTTCCCTGGGTAAGGTCAGGATAAAACAAAGTAAGAAGTAACTGGAAAAAGCCAAGGGTTATTTTTTACACCAGGAAGGGCTTGCAGTGCAAGTCCTGACTCTTGTCACCACTCATTCCTACATCCTACTCCAGCCTCAGAATCTTATTGAGAAACCATTCTCTAGGGTCTTGCTCTCCCCCATATGGTAGCCACATGTGGCTATTTCAATGTTAATTAAAAGCAAATAAAATTTAAAATTCGGTTCCTCAGTCGCAGCACCCACATTTGAAGTGCTCAATATCTATATGAGGCTAGTGGCTACCATATTGGACATTGCAGATGTAGAACATTTCCATCATCACAGAAAGGTCTACTGGGGCAGCACAGCTTGGATCTACGTGCTGTGGATGGAGGACAGCCCTGCCAACCTTTTACCTTCTACCACCCACCCTCTCCATGGACATCCTGCTTTACCCCAGCCACCTGCAGTCCATACTCACCATAAGACCATCCTCCAGACACAGCCCTGACTGATGGTTTCCAGCATGTACCTCTCACCCGTACAATTACCTGTGGACCATAAAGCCCTCGCCAGCTTGGTGGCTGTTTGATCCGAACGACGGTCAGAACCAAGACACCTCACTTTGTCTTTCTTGCCAGCGATTTTAGCTTATTTGCCACGAGTACAGGGTATAATTAATATCACACAGGAGCCAGCATTGTCATTTTTCAAATCATTTCCCTGGAAATGTTCTACACCTCTTAATGGCCCTGCTAATGCTGTAGCTGTCATGTTTTGGACAGCTGCACTTTTACAAGACAAACTCTGTAGCGCCAGGAGACTCTCTGCAGACTTTTTAGCTCAGAGGCTCAGAGGCCGTGAACGCCAGCCAGTAATGGCTAGATGGAAATCTCAGATTAATTTTTTTACCTCTTGGTGCTGACTGCTCCTCAAGTGTCACCTTCCCAGCTTCCATCCCCAGCCACCTCTCCCCTTCTTGGCCTCTTCCCTTGCCCCTGCCCCTACCCCGACCTCCTCTCCTCTTTGCCACCTGATGGACATGGGATGCACAAAATCAACAGAAATCATACAACTGATTAAAGTGTGGATACTCTGTCCAAAGGTACAAAGGCTTAAACATCTAGACAGAAGCCCAGCCGCTTTGCTAAATGCCACACACATAGAAAAAAACTAGGGCCCTTCATGTCTATTTGATTTTATTTTTCAAAAATATGCTTTTTTGCCCCCCTCCATAACTTCTCTATATACTGGGTTCAAATTTCTCTATATACTGGGTATGTGTAAGAAAGACTGCAGAAGGAGGCGAACGGAAGGAGTTACATGTGAAGCCTCCCAGGAGCCGTACACGAGGCAAGCAAAGACAATCTGAACCACACTAAATATTTACTATAGAACGAAGATGCTTTTAAACAAACGGAGAAATTCACCAGATTATTTTGGGTAGTAACAGAGCATTTTCCTGATGATTTTTTACAGGTTTGAAGGGTTTTTTCATTAAATAATTGGTTTAAAGTAGAAGGAGATGTCATGGATAGCTGTCTCAGAAAACATACTACATCGTCCAGCATTGTCCAGGAAAGCCCTCTCAGCTGAGACCTTCTGTCTTAAAAGGGAGGTAAGGTCAGGCTAGGGACACGATGACTCTCTTTTTTTAAGCTAAACAGCATCAGCCCACTGCTCCTTTAATATTGTGTTTATCAGCGAGCCACAGCCCAGGGAGAGAGACGAGCACACAGCTTCCTTTCACGCTGCGTCTGCAAAATGCTACCGAAAGTTGGACTCATCAGTGAAGCAGCAGGTCCCTTGGTTGAAACCAGCCAGGCCAGAAAAGTGACATGAACAGGATGCTGCTAAACATGCACAATTCAAAAATACACACTGTATTCTCTTCTGCATGATTTGCTGCCATTTAAAAGACAATAAACAGCAACTTTAGATTGCTAACAACGTGTCATTTAAGGTTTGCTGTTGCTCAACATCAAGAAAAATCAATGCCGGCTCTACGGGGGCAGCAAACCCCGAGAACTGAGCTCCATTTCAGGTCTGTTTGAACTCATTTCCTTTCTCCATGGTTGCCCCCTTGTACTCCCCCTCAGGCGTCCCCTCGCAGCAGGCTGACAGCTTGACACATTGACAGCTCGCACTGAATGACAACTGATTTGTACAAATTTCAAGCCTTATAAATCTACCTGTCACAACAACAACATAAAAGCGCCCAGGCCCAGCAGGTAATTCAGAAAAAGCTTCCCTTGACAGCACTTTCTGAAAAGCAATGGCGTGCCTCCTGCCAAAAATTCCAACTATCATCCTTGTATAACTTTGAATAAAAATTCAGGGCCCATTTTCTTGCCAACAGGCTACCAATCGTCTTATTTAAAGATTAAAAAGAGTGAACGGGAGAGAGGGGAAAAAAACATCCCCACAATTTCATTTTAGACTGATATGAAAGTCGCACCACCTGCTACACCAGGATTACCACACCGTTTTTCTCTCCGGTGCTCAGAAGGAGTAAATGAGGGAGGCTTTTTACGGTATTTAAACAATATCCCAGATTGCAAGGGCTGTGCCTCCCAGTCCCCTCCTGGCTCACCTGGGGCCAGTCCAGCTGACAAAGCAAGATGTCTAGACTCGTGGGGGACTGGGTAAAGTGGGCAGGGGACTGAGGCCACTGGCCATTGTTTTAACTGTCCTCAAGGTTTCTCCAAAACAAAAGCCCTGCATGTGTCCATAGCCCCGCTTCCCAGACCACTTTTCTTACTAAAAATGATCACATTATATCAAGGTGTTCATTCATCAGATACTCATTTCATTCAAATCAACAGCAGACCACATCATGTCATCACTGCATCTTTATTACAAAAGAAGAACGGGAGTTGAGAATTTGGAGACGATTTTTAGGCGTGGTTTTGTAATTAAGTGGAACACTGAAGAAAAAAAAAAAAAACCTTCTCGCCAAATAAGGACACGAGACTTAGAGAGAGAAAGCAAGGGGAAAGGGAGAGGGGGAGAGAGAGAGAGAAAGAAACTAAGTACATGAGCACTTAAACAGGAAAGAGCAGTTTACAAAAAAAAAGAAAAAGAAAAAGAAAAAGAAAACCTCTTTCTCTCTACTATTCAAGCCCTACCAATTCCACTTACTGTGGAGGAATGTGCAGCTGAAAAGTGACTGGCACAATTTCTCATGTATCACATTTGCTCATGTAAAGTCTCTCAGATTTGTTAAAGGATATAGAATCCCAGCTAGATAAGAGAGTAAGTTCTAGTGTTCTATAGCACTGCAGGATGACTACGGTTAGCAATAATACAGTCTCAAATAGCTAGGAGGTCGTTGCATGTTCCCAACACAAAGGAATGGTCAATGTTCAAGATGATGGATATGCTAATTACCCTGAGCTGAGGATCACTATACATATGTGCTAAAACATCACTATGTACCCCATAAACATGTACAATTATTATATGTCATTTTTTTAAAAAGAAAGAAAAAATCTCTCAGTAGACTCAGATGGAAAAATGAACTTGGTGTTTTGCCTTTGAGGGTGTGTTGTAAGTGCATGTTCAATGGAGGTGTTGCCAAGGGGACTCCTAGGAAGAAAACATGGACCAAGGATGAGGGCAAAGTGACTGGCCATCCAACTAACTGGACAAACTCAGAAGCAACAATAGTGCCAGTGAAGCATCCTGTCACAGTCACCTTCACTCCTCAGCAGCAGCAAACGTAAGGGTGGAGAGTGCAGATACCAGGGCTGGACATTTTCATTTTAAATCCTGGCTTTTTGACTTAGGAGCTATGTAACTTTGGGCAAGTGATATTTATACTCTCGACTTCAGTTTCACTACCTGTCATGTAGGGATCATAATCATATCTACCTTGGAGAGTATGTGGATGAATGCCTGTAAAAAGTTAAGTTTACAGTAAACAGTATCTGTTCATTTATTCATTCACATAGATATACACACAGATACACACACACATATACAAATGCAAACAAACATACAACACTAAAAGTGATGACTGCTATAGAGAAAAAAAGCAGATCATCATATTATCATCACATTATTAGTATTATTAGTACTCTGCAAGATTCCAGATATAATTACTTTTCTCCCATGGAATACAAGCTTCCAGTGTAGTAAAAAGGAAAAAAAAAAATGAAGAGAATGGTCTCTGAAAATGTGGTGACCTACTTGGTTAAGACATACAGATTAGAGATCAATGTAGCTGGACTGAATGTCTTTCCTACGCTATCTTTTATAAATTTCTTTCTCTAGTCTTTTCAATTTGCTTCTTCATTATGACTAAAGAAACCATCTAGTGTGTTAAATATATATATATATATATTTAAAAGCATATAATTTGCACTCTTAATTTCTGAGTGATAACACAGCTTATCACTCAGAAATACTATTAATATGTGGATTATAAGGGGATAAATCAATACATATACATAATATACATACTAATATATAAACATACATAAATATGTATATATAAAGAGAGAGAAGACTCTGACCCAAAACATAGCTGTCAGTATTAGATGGCTAATTTGAGATTTAGAGAAAATAATAGAATGTCTATAAACCCAACTGAACTCTAAAATTTAGGTGAGATTAGGATTACCCAAATTATATGAGCTGAGAGTCACCTGGTAACATTCTTGTTATTATCCTTCTCAATTCAGTTAATGTCAAGACTAACATGAGCTGACTGAACTTCAGTTGCAACATGAAACCACACTCAGCAAATCCATCATTTTGTAATTATTTGTATGACCAAAAGTAAGTGTTTTGATTACAGGCCATTAGTAAATAAAATTGGGTCGGAATTTCACAGCATGTTTGAATTTCAAAAGATTCTTATTTCATGCTAAAAAGGCAAAATCAAACAAAATCTTCACATAGTAAAACTGATAAAGCATAAACCAAAACAACTACATAGGGAACCTTTACAGAATGAGATAGAGGAAGAAACAAACAACTACCTATAAAATTGATAAGAGAAAGATAATTTACATAAACTAACTTCCTTTTTCAGCTTTCTTTTTCATCTTTCACCAATATACAGTGAACATATGCGAACAGACGAGGCATGGATAGGAAAAAACAGGGAGTCTCACCTAAAGTTCATCTTCAAGCCAACATTCACCCAGAACGAGTACATTAGATCGTTCCCATGTTAACCCTTCTCTATTCAACAGCATGTGCTTGGCCTAACAAAATGATGAATAATATTTTTGTTAACTATTGTCTTCCTGACATCAATCACTGAGATTTAACGAACGCTGTCTCGCATATGCTAGGATCCCCCCTACTATGACCAATTAAATAACAAATCATTCAGTGGAGAACTTCAGGGCTGACAAAGGCATATTAAGTACAGTGCTGGTTGGTTACGGCTACACTGGCCCACTGAGAGTTTGCTCAGAAGAAAATACACAGGACACTTTCAATTGCAAAACATATGATGCCTTATGTGTATTTTGTATTTATATTTGTGTAACTACTTGTTTCCCAAGAAGAAAAGGCAGCACTTTGAAATATACCTGTGAAGTTTTTTTTTTTTTTTCCTGAAAGTCCCCTCGCTGAGCAGCTTGTTTCTCCATTTCAATAAGGGCTAAACCTGGGACCTCAGAATGTTGTCCACCTATTGACCATTAGCCCACGGAGGCTGACAGGCTTCAACCCCAAAGTGGCCTAGGAGAAAGCACCAACTACCATTCACTGAGCAAATGCTAGGCCTCTGAGCAGCTCCCCGGTCCCCTAGAGCTGGGCCCTCTGGTTCAGGGCAGCCCCTCTGAGCTCTCTCAGTGTGCTCTTCCTTAGTCCATCAACAGGGGCACCTGGGCACCCTGATGCTACATTTTCGGTCTTCCGATCAACACTTTGAGAAGAGTGGCCAGGTTTCCATGGCCCAGGGATCTCTGTCTACATTTGCTGGGATGAAAGGACCAACTTCACCCAATCTTTCTCACAAAACAACTGGTCAAAAGGTGTTTTTCTACCACCTGAAATCAGATGTCAAGCACACACTGCGGGGCACCAGGCAAGGTTGAGGATGATTCCACAGCAGCCGCAGTCCTCTTACAAGAAAAGCCAAGGGTCTGGGGCTGGAAGCCACTTGGCCAAGCACCCCTCTCTCAGGCTGAAGGCCACCAAGAGTCCAGGCGTGGCTTGTCTGGCGCCCCCCAGGGGCAAGGCGGGAGAGTTGGCCAGGAAATAAGGGCGACAGGATCCACATAGCCCCTGACATGAACTTCCATGGAATCAGTAAATTTTTACCACTTAGGACAAGCCATGTTATTTGTAACTGTCAGAGGAAGGAAAATCTGTAATTGTTAAGGGGGATGAAGCCTGTGCAAATTCTTTCCTGTGCAAAGTGAACAGTCAATCACTTTTATAAGGACAGCAACAACTGAAACTATCCATTCGTATACTTTCCTTTAGTCAACAATATTACCTTTAGTAATCTGGGGAATGTGCATCCATAAATTACAGAAAGTGTTATTGCATTGCTGAATAAACAGCAACATTTCCATCAGCAGCAGCAGTGGCAGCCCCACAAAGGTATAACAAACAGACTCAATCATTTTCTTGTCAAGCTTTGCAATGACTGCAGAGTTTACTGCTGGAGATAATGTTGCTTTCCTCAGCATTGTGTGCCAAACTGCAAACTGCTTATTAAAACAAAACCTCTTTTTCGGAGCAGCATGAGTTGGATAATCACTTATTGCACTCAAGAAAAAAAACAGGTTTGGTGCCCAGAGGAGGTTGACAATCAGGCATATGTGTTAACATTTGGTTGGTAACAATTGGTTAAAAAATAAATTATCCAGCGTTGGGGTGGGGGAGGGAATGAGCTGACTTATTAACATCGCTGCCCCCAGGTTGACTCTTTTCCGCATGACATCATTCCGTTTTTTGACAATGTGTTTCAAAGTGCTCAACTGGCCAGCTTGACAGAACCTTTGGCATGGGCGTTCAGCAGAGAGGAGGAGGGGGTGGAGATGATTATGGAAGGAAACCAGAAATGAAATGCAGCCTGCTAGTCTCCATAAGAGGAAATCTCTGGAAGAAACTCGACTCCAGGCATAGGAGATAAGACTGAAGAAAAGGGCAGGAGGAAAGCAAGTAGACTTTAAAACTAGGCATCTGTGACTAAACTATTTCTGAAGACAGCACCTATTATTACTCTCCGAAGAAATCGCTTGACATAACTAAGCCAGCAATAGCACTGAAAAACCATCCCAATTTTCCTCGCTTAAAATAGATTGACAGCCATTTTACCGAGCCTGAGGAACAGGTGAGCTGAGCCGAAGCCTGGGGGCTGCCGTGTCAGATGCGGCTCCGAAAGGAAACCCATTATGCCTGCCAACGGCAGAGCTGCCCGGTGCTGCTTGGTGGTTTTTTCCGTTCATACCCATTACGGATGAATTAATATCAAGGGAGGCAACCCTCTCCCCTCACCCTCGCCCCCGCCTCTACCATCCTGATGGCGCGGACCGCCTTGCGGTCCCAGATCTCCGCGGTGGAGGAGGAAAGCCTATACTTTGCACGTCCTCTTAGAACAGGAAATGAGACTGTGAAGACTTTATTACAACTTCGGGCAGCAGATGAGGTTTGACTCCTATCGCTGCCCTAAAATGAGAAGAAGAAAAAAAAAAAAAAAAAAAGTGCCACACGTGTAGGGTAGAAATCAACTCCAGTAACTGTCATTCAACCTCAGCAATGCTGGGACAGGCAGAGGCAGGGCAGCTCTGTGCCACATTCCTGCCAGGGCTGGTCAGGCCCCAGCTCTCACCGCTCCTCCTCCCTGCTTTAAACCTGTGAAACCAAGGGCCCTTCCACCCCAGCTCATTCCACTTTGGCACATCAGGGCCTCAAGTCATACTGTCCCCTCTGCCTGGGTTGCTTTTTCTTCTTCTGCTTGGGTCACTGTTCACACCACTGACCACTTTCCTCAGGGAAGGGCCCTTGCTGGCCACACAATCTCAACATGCCCCCTGCTCCTCCATGCCACCCCCACCATCTCCTGACACTGCACTTCTTTTGACTTTTCACAGAGAAGTGTATATCTCACCTGAGATTATCTCATTTATGAATTGACTGATACATTTTTCACCTCTCTCCTCCACCAGAAGGTAAACTCCACCAAAGCAAAGATTCTGTCATACTCAGAGCAATAACCCCAGCACCTAGAACTGTGGCTGGCGCTATAAATATTTGATAAATTACTTAAAAATTATCCCACAGTTTCAGAGAAAATATCCTTATAAACACAAATCAGAGACCTCTGTCAGACTTGACTCATGATTTCTGAGTGCAAATGATTCCTGATTACAGGGAGGACTGCGAGGAAACTTCAAGAGGACATGTTTATTCTCACATCTCTAAGAACATGCAGAAAGAAGTTACTGCTCTTATACTGAGGATGAGCCATAGAAATTTGGGCTTTGTTTAAGTACAAAGACGAAGGAAACTGCTCATGACCTAAAATAAAAAGACCTCAGGAAGGAATTAGAAAGCCCAGACTTAAGACCCACCTCTGCCACCAGATATAACTGGGGCACATCAGTCACTTGGGGTACACTTGTACAACCATGAGGACACAAAGGCTTGCCCCATCTGTTTTTAACTGCTATTTCTATTGTGCAATTACTAAAACAAAGAAATAAGAATAGAAAATAGTATGTGTACCCTATCCATGTACCCACCCAACTTTGTCAAATCTTAACATGTTGAGCCATATTTGCATCAGATTATGGGGGAGGGAAGCAGCCTTCATTTTGTTTTTTGGCCTTTTGGTGTTTGTAGAGATGATGCCTTGCTATGTTGCACAGGTTGGTCTCAAACTCCTGGCCTCAAGCAATCTTCCTGCCTAAAGTGCTGGGATTATAGGCATGAGCCACCATGCCCAGCCCCAGATTGTCTTTTAAGAAACAAAATACAAAACTATAGAAAGAAATGACTGCTTGCCTGGCATGGTGGCTCATGCCTGTAATCCCAGCACTTCGGGAGGCCGAGGTGAGCAGATCACATGGTCAGGAGTTTGAAATCAGCCTGGCCAACACAGTTAAACCCCATCTACTACAAACAGAAAAATTAGCAGGGTGTGGTGGTGCACACCTGTAATCCCAGCTACTCAAGAGGCTGAGGCAGAAGAACCACTTGAACTCGGGAGGCGGAATTGCAGTGAGATGAGATTGTGCCACTGCACTTCAACCTGGGTGACAGCAAGATTCCGTCTCAAAAAAAAAAGAAATAAAGAAATGATTATTTTATTGTGAGAGTTAGGTACATCTCAAGTCTTAAAAAAAATATATTTAAGGCATTATTAAATGCCATATATTGTAATAGCTACCAACTTCCTAGGCATTTGTTATCAAGTCTCACATCTCCTACCAGCATTTTAATTCTCTTTTCACTCCTCTTCCATGTCCCTCACTGTGATTTCTTTTTGTTCGTTTCTCCTCATCTCCTACCTGATTCCCCAACTGCTTTCACAGTTGAGTCAGACAATGTCATATACCAAATTAAATTCCAAATAACAAAACTTATTTTAAGGAAACCACAAAAGTACTAGAAGAAAGCCAGAAATTCTGTCTACCATAATGAAAAATCCAAAACCCGTAAAAGATAATGAATTCAATTGCACAAAAATCAACTTCCAGCTGGGTGTGGTGGCTCATGTCTATAATCCCAGAACTGTGGGAGGCTGAGGCCAGAAAACTGCTTGAGCCCAGGAGTTCAAGACCAGCCTAGGCAACTTAGTGAGACCCCTACCTATAGAAAAAATAAAAAATTAGCCAGGTGTGGTAGCACATGCCTGTGGTCCCAGCTACTTTGGAGGCTGAGGCGGGAGGATTACCTGAGCCCAAGAAGTCAAGGCTGCAGTGAGCCCTGCTTGTACTACTGCACTCCAGCCTGGGCAACAGAGTGAGACCCTATCTTCAACAAAAAAAAAATCATCATCTTCAGATAAAGCACAATTTTTGCATGACAAAACAGAATATAAAGCAAACAAAAAGCCACCAAAAATGAACCAGAATACAACCCAAAACTGTGAAAAACAAGTTTAACATTCAATCACATAAAAAGGACCAGTTACATACCCATAGAGTACACACTTGCACAAACAAAATTAAACACACACCAAAAAATACACATATATACACGTAGAGCTCCAAAAACTATATATATATTTTTTAAGACAGGGTCTCTCTCTGTCTCCTAGGCTAGAGTACACTGGCATGATCTCAGCTCACTGAAACCTCTGCCCCCTGAACTCAAGAGGTCCTCCCACCTCAGCCTCCTGAGTAGCTGGGACTATAGGCTCATACTACCACTCACAGCTAATTTTTTTTTTTTTTTTTTTTGGAGAGATGGGAGTTTCATCATGTTGCCCAGGATAGTCTTGAACTCCTGAGCTTTAGCAATCCGCCTGCCTCAGCCACCAAAAGTGCTAGGATCACAGGCCTGAGCCACCACACCCGGCCAAAAACAATTGTAGAAAGACAAAAATCTAACAGAAAAATGGGCAAAAGATATGATCATGTAGTTCACAGAAAAGGAAATTAAAACACCTGTTAAGTATATAATAGAATACTTAATCTCATTCATAGTAAGAGAAATGCAAATTAAACACTAAGAAACCATTTTTTTACCTACCATATTGGCCCAAATCCAAAAGTTTAATAACATGCTCTGTTGGTGATGCACTGGAAAAACAAGCATGTCCCTAACATTGCTGGTGAGAGTACAAATTAGTTCAGCTCCTGAGGAGTACAATTTGGCAATCTCTATCAAAATTGCAAATGCATATTCCTTTTGACCCAGTAAGTCAATTTCTGGGAATTTATCCTACAGACATACTTGCAAACATTCAAAAATGATAATTTAAGTTAACTCACTACAGCTCTAATAGTGAATGGAAGAAAACAAGCAAATGTCCATCAATAGGGATTGAATAAACAAATTATGATAAATCCATAAAATGTATCACTATATACCTATAAAATTTTAATGAGAAAGCTCTCTATGTGTGGAATGGGAAGGTATTTTTGTTATGAAGGAAAGCAAGGGGACAAATAATAAGAAAAGAATGGTATCTTTTTTATAAATGAGAAAGAAATAATCTATATTTAATTTTGCTTGCTTATACATATAAAATTTTAGAAACTCTGAAAAAAATACAAAAGAAACTAGTAATAGTTACCTTTAAGGGTTGTCATAGGAACAGGGAAGACAGGGAACAGAATAGGAGGAAAACTCTTCATAATCTTTCATCTCTCTTAATTTTCAAATCATATGGGAGTATTACCTATTCAAAAAACAAAACTGATAAAATAAATAAATAAATAAATCTCCACTCACAGAGTATTAGGATATTTTAAAAGTCAAAAAAGCACAATTGAGTCAGACCTGCATGCCCAAAATAGGGAAGAGAAGGCTGTGAGTGGGAAGGAACTCACATGGACCAGGCAAGAATACAGCAGGGGTGGGGAAGTTTCTATGCATTTTGGACTTAGACTGAAAGGAAAATTACACAACTTAACATATACAACCCAGCATGCTTTTGACAAAAGGACTACAAGTCCCTCGTTGGCCCATTTTCTTTCTTGGCCATTTCTTCACTTTCTGGAGGTCACGGTAGCACATTTCCCAAGTCCTCCTGCTTTCTGCCTTTGCTCCAGTCCTCCTTGCCATGTTTTGCTCACCTCCCTCCTCCCAGCTCCAGCACTCTGTCTATATTATAACAAACCTCTCTCACTTCACACCTCTGATATCCCACAGCTCACTTGTAACCTCATTCAACCTTCCTTCTCTCAGATCTTGCTGGCTTTATAGCAGGTGGACAGACCAGTAACATGGTGCCCCCTTAAGATTATCAGTGAACAAAAGAACCAGATCAAAGGGAAACAGGGTCCAGTTTCACCAAGAAAATATAAGCATGAATCCTTTATCATATCACTTTATCCAGCATTCAGTTGTGCAAAAAGAGGCCTTGGACACAAGATTTTAGGGGTTATACAAGGAACAGCCATTACGCACTGCCTCTTTAAGGTTTCCAGCTCTGCCCACTGTCCCAATGAAGGGGTGAGCCTGAAGGGACACACTGGAACCAGTCAGTCATGCTCCCGACTTGGCTGATTGGACCAGGGATTGATGGGCACTCCGCTGAAGGGTGGCCATCCATAGGCGCCAGCACTCTACCACGTTAGATTGGGACCACCCACCTTCCAGCCTGTCACAGTATCTTTGGATCCCAATTCTGTCATTCAAAGTTACTGATTCTAGATTCTTCCCAGGTTCAAGTTATCTAAAGATTTGACCAGTATGTCATCAACTGCCATAGTCGCAGCAACCCTCATAGAACCACGGACAGAGGACCACAGTATCCCATTAGAGAATAAAGATATGGCATTTAGTCTATCCATTTTATAACACACAGTCTTTTAAATACAGTTTTCTGGATTACATGTATATAAAAGATGGGTTAGCAAAGTGTTGTTAAATACATGCATTTAAAGACTTCAATTAAAAGATAATAATGCATTTTTCTCAGCATATTATTTCTTTTAAGGAACGTCTGGAATACTCAATAGGTTCCCTTAAACAGAAAAAAAAAAAAATGCAACCCTGGATATTATAATACATTGTGAATATCCTTTTCAACCCACTACCAAAAGCTACTATGAATGTAAATTTCTATTTAGACTAAATGCATACCAAGTTCTATATTGATGGAATCCAAATGAATGAGATTTTATTATAGGTGAAATATAAATACTGGATTATCTCACACCACACACAAAAAATCAACTCAAAATAGATTGAAATGTAAGAGCCAAGACTGTAAAACTCCTAGAAGAAAACACAGGGGAAAAGCTTCTTGACATTGGTCTCAGCAACGATGTCATGGATATGACACCAAAAGCACAGGCAACAAAAAGAAAAATAAACAAGTGGGACTACATCAAACTAATACACTTCTGCACAGCAAAGAAGTCAATCAATAGAGTAAAAAGGCGACTTATAGAGTGGGAGAAAATATTTGCAAACCATACGCCTGATAAGAGGTTAATCTCCAAAATATATAAGCAACTCCTACAACTGAATAGTTAAAAAACAAAAAACAACAACAAAAAAAAACGAATAACCCAATTACAAAATGGACTAAGGACTTGAACAGACATTTCTCCAAAGACAGCATATAAATGACCAATGAAAAAAATGCTCAATGTCACTAACCATCAGGGAAATGCAAATCAAAACCACGAATTATCACCTCATACCTGTCAGGATGACTAATTATCAAAAAAAAAAAAAAAAAAGACAGGCCAGACACAGTGCCTCATGTCTGTAATCCCAACACTTTCAGAGGCCAAGGCAAGTGAATTGCTTGAGCTCAGGACAACATGGTGAAGCCCTCCTATCTCTACAAAACATACAAAAATTAGCCAGGCATGGTGGCGCATACCTGTGGTCCCAGCTACTTGGGAGGTTGAGGTGGGAGACTCCCTTGAGCCCAGCAGGCAGAGGCTGCAGTGAGCTGTGATCACACCACTGCACTCCAGCCTGGGTGACAGAGTGAGATCCTGTCTCAAATTAAAAAAAAAAAAAAAAAAGACAAATGTTGGTGAAGATGTGAAGAAATGAAACTCTTGCATAGTGTTAGTGGGCATACAAAACTGTACAGCTTCTATGGAAAAGAGTATAGAAGTTCCTCAAAAAATGAAACATAGAACTACCATATGATCTAGGAATCCAACTTCTGGGTATTTTATCCAAAATATTAATAACTGAAATCAGGATCTTGAAGGGATACATTAGCACTCTTATGTTCATTGCAGCAGTATTGACAGTAGCCAAGATGTGGAAACCACCTAAATGTCAATCAACAGATGGATAAAGAAAACATGGTATATACATACAATAGACTACTACACAGCCTTTTAAAAAAAAGGGAGGAAATTCTGTAATATGCAACAACATGATGAACCTTGAGGACATTATGCTAAATGAAACAAGTCAATCACAGAAAAAAGAAGACTGCATGATTCCACTCATGATATATCTAACAGTCAAGTTCATAGAATCAAAGAGTGGAATGGTGGTTGTCAGGGGATGAGGAGAGAAGAAAATGAGACGTTATTAATCAATGGGCGTAAAGTTTCAGTTAAGAAAGATGAATAAGCTCTAGAGGTCTGCTGCACGACATTGTACCTACAGTCAACAATAATGTATTGCACACCTAAAAATTTAAGAGGGTAGATGTCATGTTAAATGTTCTTACCACAATAAAATAAAATTTATAAAGAAATAAATGGTGGCAAGTGTATGACATAAGTGGAAGTTTTATCCCTGTTGGTAAAAGCACAAATTGACAGAACTACTTTGGAAAACTGCTGAGTGGTATCTACTGACCATGAACATACTCTATGACCCAGTAATTCTACTCCTCAGCATGTACCCAACGGACATGGGTACACTCACCAAAACACATAAAAGAATGTTCGTAGCAGCATTATTCAAAATAACCAAAAACTGGAAACAACCCAAATTTCCAGATTAGCCTTTTAAAATTTTGCATATCCAAACAATGGGACACTGCACAGCAATGAGAACGTCCAAACTATTGCTATATTAACATGGATAAATCCAACAGATATTGTGTTGAACAAATGAAGTAAGGATATTTTGAGGAATATGCTATATGATTCCATTTACACAAACTTTTAACAGGGGCAAAACTAACTTCTGCTGCTAGAGGACAGGACAGTGGGCAGCTGCCCTTGGTGAGAGAAAGGGTATAAGTGGTGACTGGGACCAGCAAGAGGAGAGGTTTCTGGTTCTAGGTGCCAGGGATATTCTATATCCTAACCTGAATGCTGATGACACTGCTGTGTTCACTTTGTGATAATTAATCGAGCTGGACATTTTGGATTTGTGTACTTTTTTGCATGTATGTTCTATGTCAACAAAAACATTCATTTTAAAACATTTAGGAAAAAATGTCTACAGTTAGTCTTCAAAGCATCAGGTACCTGAACTGCTGCCCCAAAGTTAGAGGGACCCTTAATTCCTATCATTAGCTCCTGACATGTCCAAATGATTCTTTGGCTACTTGTTAATAATGGAATGAAAAGGCACTAATCTCATTATCGCCTGTCAGCAGGCACTGTCAGAATGCTGTTGGCCATTAGTTGCCTGCTGCTATAGTCAGTGACTTGCAAAGCACCCAAAAGGAGACAAAAAATTACCCGCAGTTTAGTTTTTCTGTCTCATGTACCTTTCGCCAACCCCATGCCAAATCCTTCACAGCCTAGACCACATGCTGCGTTCTTCAAGAGACCACCCCAGACCTCACTGGCCCCACAAAAGTCCTATTCTCTGAACAATTTCTGCATTTATTCACTCACACATCTACCCATCCACACATCCACCTAAACGTTCACTGAGCACCCACCATGCACCAGGCTGTGTCCTCATAATACAAAATTGAGTAAAGCATAATTCCTTTCCTGAAGATAGTCATGTTATTGTATGGGAAAAAGACACAAAAAAAGGCTTAGAATGATAGACACATACATGGAGAGTAATAGAAACACAGGAGAGGAACATGTAAGCCAATTTTTTGTAGGGAGGAGGTAGAATAAGGAGATGATTCCTAGCAGAGGTTACTCATGCAATATGCCATGAGGAATGAGTAGAAACTGGCCAGTCAAGTGAAGATGCAGGCAGCTCCTAGCCTAGGGAACATCATGAGTAAAGGCACAGAAGCAATAAAAGGCCTACAGGGGGTGGGGGGTGGCAGGGGAAGGGGCTAGCTGTGGGAACAAGCAGCTCATACTGTCTGAGAGTAAAGTCTGAATGAGAGTAGGGAAGAAATAGGTAAAAAACAATCACACAGGTCCTTGCGAACCATGTGAAGGACATGAGACTTCATCCCAGAGAGGAAGGGCAGTCCTGTGGGGGGACTGGGAAGGGGAATGACCACATCAAGTCTGTCATCAAGGAACTGTGTGGGAGATAGAACTGAGGGCAAAAGAGGCAGGGAGGCATCAGCCATAGGCCTGCTAAAACAGGACAGCCCGAACCAGAACACCTCAAGTGGGGATGAAGAGGAGACTAATTCAAGAACTGTTTAGGTGGTAAAATTGGGACTTAATGACTAATTTTGTGTGGTGTGAGACTGGGGAAGGAGAAAGAGAAGTTGATGAGAACTGACGGATGGCTGACAGTAATTGAAAAAAATACAAGAGGAGGAGAAGGCTGATAGTGGGCAGGAGGAAAGGCAATAAGGTCAGCATTAGAGATTGATACAGTTTGGATATTTGTCACCACTAAATCTCATGTTGAATTGTAATCCCCAATACTGGAGGCAAGGCCTGATGGGACATGATTGGATCATGGGGATGGTTTTTAATGGTTTAGCACCATCTTCCTTGGTCATGATAGTGAGTGAGTTCTCATGAGAGTTGATCATTTAGAAGTATGTAGCAGCTATCCCTTCTCTCTCTCTTCCTTCTGCTCCCAGCCATGTGAAGTTCTGGCTCCTCCTTTGCCTTGCACTATGATTGGAAGCTTCCTGAGGCCTACCCAGAAGCAGAAGCTGCTGTGCTTCCTGTACAGCCTGCAGAACTGTGAGCCAATTAAACCTCTTTTCTTACAAATTACCCCATCTCAGGTATTTCTTTACAGCAGTATGAAAATGAACTTACATAGAAAATTTACACCAAGCAGCAGGGCATTGCTATAAAGATACCTGAAAATGTGGGAGCAACTGTGGAACTGGGTAACAGCCAGAGGTTGGGAGAGTGTGGAGGGATCAGAAGAACACAGAAAGAGAAAATTTGGAACTTCCTAAAGACTTGTTAAATTGTTGTGACCTAAATGCTGATAGTTATGTGGACAATGAAGTCCAGGCTGAGAAGTTCCCAGACGGAAATGAGGAACTTACTGGGAACTGGAGCAGCCACTTTTGTTATGCTTTAGCAAAGAGCCTGAGTACAAAGAGCCTGCCCTAAGGATCTGTGTAACCTTGAACTTGAGACTGATGATTTAGGGTATCTGACAGAAGAAATTTCTAAGCAGCAAAGTGTTCAGTACAGCCTGGCTGCTTCTAACAACCTATTCTCATATGCATGAGCAAAGAAATGATGTAAAACAGGAACTTATATTTAAAAGGAAACCAGAGCATAAAAGTTCAGAAAATTTGCAGCCTGGCCATGTGGTAAAAAAGAAAAGGCCATTTTCAGGGGAGAAATTTAAGCAGGCTGCAGGAATTTGCATAACTAAAAGGAAGGCAATTGCTAATAGCCAAAACAATGGGGAAAAGGCCTTGAAAGCATTTCAGAGACCTTTGTGGCACCCCTTCCCATCACAGGCCTGGAGGCCTAGGAGATCAGAATAGTTTCACGGGCCATGCCCAAGACCCCCTGCACAGCCTCAGAACAATGTTCCCTGTATCCCAGCCACTCCAGCTCCAGTCATGGCTAAAAAGGGCCCAGGTACAGCTTGGGCCACTGCTTTGGAGGCTGCAAGTCATAAGGCTTGGCAGTTTCAATGTGATGTTAAGCCTGTGGATGCACAGAATGCAAGAGTTGTGGCTTAGGAGCCTCCACCTAGATTTCAGAGGATATATGGAAAAGCCTGGATATCCAGGCAGAAGCCTGCACAGGGGTGGAGCCCTCATGGAGAGCCTCTACTAGGGCAGTGCAAAGGGGATATGTGGAGTTGGAGCCCCAAACAGAGTCCCCAATGGGGCACTGCCTAGTGGAGCTGTGAGAAGAGGGTCACCATTCTCAATAACCCAGAACAGTAGATCCAGCAACAGCTTCACCACTGCCCCCGAAAAAGCCACAGATACTCAATGCCAACCCCAGTAGCTGTGGGAGCTGAAACCTACAAAGCCACAGGGTCAGAATTGCCCAAGACCTTGGGAACGCACCCCTCACATCAGTGTGCCCTGGATATGAGACAGGGAGCCAAAGGATATTATCTTGGAGCTTTAAGATATTTTAAAATATGTATACTTTAATTTCTGGGGTACATGTACAGAACGTGCAGGTTTGTTACATAGATATACATGTGCATTGGTGGTTTGCTGCAGCCATCAACCAGTCATCTACATTAGGTATTTCTCCTAATACTATCCCTCCCTAGACCCCCAACCCCCAAAAGGCCCCAATGTGTGAAGTTCCCCTCCCTGTGCCTATGTGTTCTCATTGTTCAACTCTCACTTATAAGTCAGAACATATGGTGTTTGGTTTTCTGTTCTTATGTTCACTGAGAATGATGGTTTCCAGCTTCACCCATGTCCCTGCAAAGGACATGAACTCATCCTTTTTTTACGGCTGCATAGCAGTCCATGGTGAATATGTGCCACATTTTCTTTATCTAGTCTATCATTGATGGGCATTGGGGTTGGTTCCAAGTCTTTGCTATCGTGAATAGTGCTACAATAAACATACATGTGCATGTATCTTTATAGTACAATGACTTATAATCCTTTGGGTACATACCCAGTAATGGGACCATTGGGTCAAATGGTATTTCTGGTTCTAGATCCTTGAAGAATCGCCACACTGTGTTCCACAATGGTTGAACTAATTTACACTCCAACCAACAGTGTAAAAGTATCCTATTTCTCGACATCCTCTCCAGCATCTTTTGTTTCCTGACTTTTAAATGATCGCCATTCTTACTGCTGTGAGATGGTATCTCACTGTGGTTTTGATTTTCATTTATCTAATGACCACTGATGATGAGCTTTTATTAATACGTTTGTTGGCTGCATACATGTCTTCTTTTGAGAAGTGTCTGTTCATATACTTCGCACATTTTTTGATGGGGTTCTTTTTTTCTCATATATTTATTTAAGTTCTTTGTAGATTCTGGATATTAGCCATTTGTCAGATGGATAGATTGCAAAAATCTTCTCCCACTCTGTAGGTTCCCTGTTCACTCTGATAATAGTTTCATTTGCTGTGCAGAACCTCTTTAGTTTAATTAGATCCCATTTGTCTATTTTGGCTTTTGTTGCCATTACTTTTGGTGTTTTAGTCATGAAGTCTTTGCCCATGCCTATATCCTGAATGGTATTGACTAGGTTTACTTCTATGGTTTTTATGGTTTTAGGTCTTATGTTTAAGTCTTTAATCAAACTTGAGTTAATTTTTGTACAAAATGTAAGGAAGAGATCCAGTTTCAGCTTTCTGCATATGGCTAGTCAGTTTTCCCAGCACCATTTATTAAATAGGGAATCCTTTCCCTATTTCTTGATTTTGTCAGGTTTGTCAAAGACCAGATGGTTGTAGATGTGTGGCATTACTTCTGAGGCTTCTGTTCTGTTCCATTGGTCTATCTCTCTGTTTTGGTACCAGTACCATGTTGTTTTGGTTACTGTAGCCTTGTAGTATAATTTGAAGTCAGGTAGAATGATGCATCCTGCTTTGTTCTTTTTGCTTAGGATTGTCTTGGCTATGTGGGCTCTTTTTTGGTTCCATATTAACTTTAAAATAGTTTTTTCCAATTCTGTGAAGAAAGTCATTGGTAGCTTAATGGGGATGGCATTGAATCTATAAATTACTTTGGGCAGTATGGCCATTTTCACGATATTGATTCTTCCTATCCATGAGCATGGAATGTTTTTCCATTTGTTTGTGTCCTCTCTTATTTCCTTGAGCAGTGGTTTGTAGTTCTCCTTGAAGAGGACCTTCACATCCCTTTTAAGTTGGATTCCTGGTATTTTATTCTCTTTGTAACAAGTGTGAATGGGAGTTCACTCACGATTTGGCTGTTCGTTATTGGTGTATAGCAATGTTTGTGATTTTTGCACACTGATTTTGTATCCTGAGACTTTGCTGAAGTTTCTTATCAGCTTAAGGAGATTTTGGACTGAGACAATGGGGTTTTCTAAATATACAATCATGTCAACTGCAAACAGAGACAATTTGACTTCCTCTTTTCCTAATTGAATATGCTTTATTTCTTTCTCTTGCCTGATTGCCTGGCCAGAACTTCCAATACTATGTTGAAAAGGAGTGGTGAGAGAGGGCATCCTTGTCTTGTGCTGGTTTTCAAAGGGCATGCTTCCAGTTTTTGCCCATTCAGTATGATATTGGCTGTGGGTCTGCCATAAATAGCTCTTATTATTTTGAGATACATTCCATCAATACCTGGTTTATTGAGAGTTTTTAGCATGAAAGGCTGTTGAATTTTGTCAAAGGCCTTTTCTGCATCTATTGAGATAATCATGTGGTTTTTGTCATTGGCTCTGTTTATGAGATGGATTACGTTCATTGATTCGTGTATATTGAACCAGCCTTGCATCCCAGGGATGAAGCCAACTTGATCATGGTGGATAAGCTTTTTGATGTGCTGCTGGATTCCGTTTGCCAGTATTTTATTGAGGATTTTCATATCAAAGTTCATCAGGGATACTGGTCTGAAATTTTCTTTTTTTGTTCTCTGCCATGTTTTGGTATGAGGATGATGCTGGCCTCATAAAATGAGTTAGGGAGGATTCCCTCTTTTTCTATTGTTTGGAAAAGTTTCAGAAGAAATGGTACTGGCTCCTCTTCGTACCTCTGGTAGGATTCAGCTGTGAATCCATCTGGTCCTGGACTTTTTGATTGGTAGGCTAGTAATTGCTACCTCAATTTCAGAACTTGTTATTGGTCTATTCAGGGATTCAACTTCTTCCTGGTTTAGTCTTGGGAGGGTGTATATGTAGAGGAACTTATCCATTTCTTCTAGATCTTTTAGTTTATTTGTATAGAGGTGTTTCTAGTATTCCCTGATGGTAGTTTGTTTTTCTGTGGGATCAGTGGTGATATCCCCTTTATCATTTTTTATTGCATCTATTTGATTTGTCTCTCTTTTCTTATTAGTCTGGCTAGTGGTCTATTTTGTTGATCTTTTCAAAACACCAGCTCCTGGAGTCACTGATTTTTTTGAAGGGTTTTTCATGTCTCTATCTCCTTCAGTTCTGCTCTGATCTTAGTTATTTCTTGCCTTCTGCTAGCTTTTGAATTTGTTTGCTCTTGCTTCTCTAGTTCTTTGTGATGTTAGAGTATCAATTTTAGATCTTTCCTGCTTTCTCTTGTGGACATTTAGCGCTATAAATTTCCCTCTACACACTATTTGAAATGTGTCTTAGATATTCTGGTACGTTGTATCTTTGTTCTCATTGGTTTTAAAGAACACCTTTATTTCTGCCTTCATTTCATTATTTACCCAGTAGTCATTCAGGAGCAGGTTGTTCAGTTTCCATGTAGTTGTGCAGTTTTGAGTGAGTTTCTTAATCCTGAGTTCTAATTTCATTGCACTGTTGTCTGAGAGACTGTTATGATTTCCATTCTTTTGCATTTGCTGAGGAGTGTTTTACTTCCAATTATGTGATCAATTTAAGAATAAGTATGAAGTGGTGCTGAGAAGAATGTATATTCTGTTGATTTGGGGTGGAGAGTTCTGTAGACGTCTATTGGGTCCACTTGGTCCAGAGCTGAGTTCAAGTCCTGGATATCCTTGTTAATTTTCTGTCTCATTGATCTAATATTGACAGTGGGGTGTTAAAGTCTCCCACTACTACTGTGTGGGAATCTAAGTATCTTTGTAAGTCTCTAAGAATTTGCTTTATAAATCTGGATGATCCTGTATTAGATGCATATATATTTAGGATAGTTAGCTCTTCTTGTTGCATTGATCCCTTTACCATTATGTAATGGCTTTCTATGTCTCTTTTGATCTTTGTTGGTTTAAAGTCTGTTTTATCAGAGACTAGGATTGCAACTGTTGCTTTTTTTTTCCATTTGCTTGGTAAATATTCCTCCATCCCTTTATTTTGAGCCTCTGTGTGTCTTTGCACATGAGATGGGTCTCCTGAATACAGCACACCAATGGGTCTTGACTTTTTATCCAATTTGCCAGTCTGTGTCTTTTAATTGGAGCATTTAGCTCATTTACATTTAAGGTTAATATTGTTATGTGTGAATTTGATCCTGCCATTATGATGCCAGCTGGTTATTTTGCCTGTTAGTTGATGCAGTTTCTTCATAGCATCAATGGTCTTTACAATTTGGTATGTTTTTGCAGTGGCTGGTACCAGTTGATCCTTTCCATGTTTAATGCTTCCTTTTGGGGACCTTTGTAAGGCAGGCCTACTGGTAACAATATGTCTCAGCATTTGCTTGTCTGTAAAGGATTTTATTTCTCCTTCCCTTATGAAGCTTGGTTTAGCTGGATATGAAATTCTAGGTTGAAAATTCTTTTCTTTAAGAATGTTGAATATTGGCCCCCACTGTCTTCTGGCTTGTACGGTTTCTGCTGAAAGATCTGCTGTTAGTATGACAGGCCTCCCTTTGTGGGTAACCAGACCTTCCTTTCTGGCTGCCCTTAATATTTTTTCCTTTGTTTCAACCTTGGTGAATCTGTCAATTATGTGTCTTGGGGTTGATCTTCTCGAGGAGTATGTTTGTGGTGTTCTCTGTGTTTCCCAAATTTGAATGTTGGCCTGCCTTGCTAGGTTGGAGAAGTTCTCCTGGATAATATCCTAAAGAGTGTTTTCCAACTTGGTTCCATCCTCCCCGTCACTTTCAGGTACACCAATCAATGTAGATTTGGTCGTTTCACATAGTCCTATATTTCTTGAAGGCTTTGTTCATTTCTTTTCACTCTTTTTTTTCTAATCTTGTCTTCTCACTTTATTTCATTGAGTTGATTTTCAATCTCTAATATCCTTTTTTCCACTTGATCGATTTGGCTATTGATGCCTGTATATGCTTCACGAAGTTCTTGTGCTGTGTTTTTCAGCTCCATCAGGTCATATATGTTCTTCTCTAAACTGGTTATTCTAGTTAGCAATTCGCCTAACCTTTTTTCAAGGTTCTTAGCTTCCTTGCATTGGGTTAAAACCCACCTTCTGAAGCCTACTTCTGTCAACCCATCAAATTCATTCTCTGTCCAGTTTTGTTCCCTTGCTGGAGAGAAGCTGTGATCCTTTGGAGGAGAAGAGGCATTCTGGATTTTGGAATTTTCAGCCTTTTTGTGCCAGTTTCTCCCCATCTTTGTGGACTTATCTACCTTTGGTCTTTGAAGTCGGTGACCTTCAGCTGGGGTCTCTGAGTGGACATCTTTTTTGTTGATATTGGTACTATTCCTTTCTGATTGTTAGTTTTTCTTCTAACAGGCCCCTCTGCTGCAGGTCTGCTGGAGTTTGCTGGAGGTCTACCCCAGACCCTGTTTGCCTGGGTATCACTGTTGGAGGCAGCAGAACAGCAAAGATTGCTGCCTGTTCCTTCCTCTGGAAGTTTTGTCCCACTGGTTGCAGTGGCCTTGCAGAGCACCTGCCAGATGCAAGCCAGAGCTCTCCTGTATGAGGTGTCTTTTTGGCCCCTCTGGGAGGTGTCTCCTGGTCAGGATACATGGGGGTCAGGGACCCACTTGGGGAAGCAGTCTGTCCCTTATCAGGGCTCGAACACTGTGCTGGGAGATCTGCTGCTCTCTTCAGAGCTGCCAGGCAGGGACATTTAAGTCTGCTGAAGCTGCCACCCCTTCCCCCAGGTGCCCTGTCGCAGGGAGGTGGGGGTTTTATCTATAAGTCCCTGACTGGGGCTGCTGCCTTTTTTTGAGAGATACCCCGCCCAGAGAGGAGGGAATCTGGAGAGGCAGCCTGCTGAGCTGCGGTGGGCTACGCCAGTTCGAACTTCCTGGTGGCTTTGTTTACACTGTGAGGGTAAAACCACCTAATCAAGCTTCAGCAATGGTGGATGCCCCTCCCCCCACCAAGCTCAAGTGTCCCAGGTCAAGCTTAGACTGCTGTACTAGCAGTGAGAATTTCAAGCCAGTGGATCTTAGCTTGCTGGGCTCCATGGGGGTGGGACCTGCTGAGCCAGACACTTGGCTGTTTGGCTTCAGCCCACTTTCCAGGGGAGTGAATGGTTCTGTCTCACTGGCATTCTGGGCACCACTGGGGAATGAAAAAAAAAAAAAAACTCCTGCAGCTAGCTTGGTGTCTGCCCAGCCGCCCAGTTTTGTACTGGAAACCCAGGTCCCTGGTGGTGTGGGCACCAGGGTGAATCTCCTGGTCTGTGGGTTGTGAAGACAGTGGGAAAAGCACAGTATCTGGGCTGGAGTGCATGGTACAGTCCCTAATGCCATCCCTTGGCTAGGAGAGGGAGTTCCCCAACCCCTTGCACTTCCCAGGTGAGGTGATGCATCCTCCTGCTTCGGCTCACCCTCCTTGGGCTGCACCCACTGTCCAACCAGTCCGAGATGAACCAGGTACCTCAGTTGGAAATGCAGAAATCACTCACCTTCTGTGACAATTTCGCTGGGAGCTATAGACTGGAGCTGTTCTTATTTGGCCATCTTGAGCTTTAAGATTTAATGACTGTCTTTCTGTGTTTCAAACTTACACTGGGGTCTGTAGCCCCTGTCTTTTGGCAGATTTCTCCCTTTTGGAATAGGAGTATTTACCCAATGCCTATACCCCTATTGTGTCTTGGCAGTAAATAACTTGTTTTTTGTTTTACAAGCTCATAGGCAGAAAAAACTAGCCTTGTCTCAAATGAGACTCTGGATTATGGACTTTTGAGTTAATGCTGGAATGAGTTAAGACTTTAGGGAACTGTTGGGAAGGCATGATTGTATTTCAAAATGTGAGAAGGACATGAGATTTTGAAGGGGCCAGGGACAGAATGATATGGTTTGGATATTTGTCCCCATCCAATATCTCATGTTGAATTATGATCTCCAATGCTGTAGGCAGGGGCTGGTGGGAAGTGATTGGATCATAGGGATGGTTTCTAATAGTTTAGCACCACCTCCCTTGCTCACCACAGTGAGTTTTCATGAGATATGGTCATTTGAAAGTGTGTGGCACCTCTCCCTTCTCTCTCTTCCTCCTGCTTTCAGCTATGTGAAGTGCTGGTGCCTCCTTTGCCTTCCACCATAATTGGAAGCTTCCTGCAGCCTCCCCAGAAGCAGAAGCTTCCATGTTTCCTCTACAGCCTGCAGAACAGTGATCAGTAAGCCAATTAAACCTCCTTTCTTTATAAATTACCAAGTCTCAGGTATTTCTTTATAGCATATGAGAACGAATTAATCCAGCAGTTTTAAATATGAGGTGTCTGAAGGGACTTCAGGGAATGTGTCTAGCAGGGCAGTTAAGCACCTGAGTCTGGAAGTCCTGGAAGAAACCTTGGCTCAGGTAAACACTCATCAGTGCATACTAATAACTGAAGCCCCAGGGTGGATAAGATTACAGAGTACAAGTGTTAAACTGACAGAGAGTCAAGGACTCTTGGTAGTACCAACATTGAGGGGAGGGGAAGAAGAAGGGCCTATGAAGATGACAGAAAAAGAGTGAGAAGGTACTCGATGATCCAGGAAAGTGATGCTAAAGCAGTGGGGACTTTTAAAACATGAGTGACTGACCAACAGGCCCAAATGTAGTGGCCATGGGTTCAGAAAGGTTAGAAATTAGATCATTCCACTGGGCTTGGCAATTAGGATATCACTCATGCCTTTGGTGAGAGATTTCAGACTTCATTTAAGCTCTAGCAACACAGCAGATTACACTGTATAACCCATATCACAACACTCTTAAAGAAATCTGGATAAAACATACCTCTCCCCTAAAATCTTAATACATAGAAGAGCACTGAGAGAGAAAGAAAGAAATTACCACATAAGGGGGGAAAAAAGACTAAAATCAAAGCCTATACCACAGGAGTCCATGACAATATCAGACCTGGATATAAGCCCTAGGATCTGGGTGTTTAATGCTTTCAGAGGGATAGGACATGCTGCTTTGAGTTCACACAGCATGGGCAACTGGAACTAAGAGCTCTGCATAAAGCTAGACATCTAAGGGCTACCCAATATATAAAAAGGGGGACAAGAGAAACTCTACTACCCAGGAGCCATGCTGTTTCTCATACCTCTGGGCAGGGGGGAAAAAAAGGCCTTCTGCAAGAAACAAAAACCCCCAGCCTGTTCTATTAGTGTATGTAAAGTCGTAGTATTTGAACTCCAAGCTGAAAAATTGCATAGAACTGGTATTAGATCTATGAAACCCCTAATTTTCAAAAATAGTGACCCTTATGGAACCCAAGACCTGTGACACACCTCTTGACAAATATAAACTCACAGTTAAAAAAACAAAATAAAAATTATAAACCACACAAGGGAACAAATCACTCTGAAGACAGTCAGCTAATCAAGTAGAACTGGATGTTATTTTTTAAATCTGAAACAAGTTAAAAAGGCATAGGAACCATTAGGAAATGAGACACAAGGAGGAAAACATTTTTTAAAAGAATAAATAGAACATCTTAAAAAACAGTCCTCAAGATTAAAATATGATGGATGGGCTCAACAGAATATAAGATACAACTGAAAAGAGAATTTGTGAATCATAGGCTAAAACTGAAAAAAATTACCCAGAGCTCAGCATGGGGAGATAAAGAGATGGAATATATAAAATAAAGATAAATGACCAGAAGGACATAATAAGATCCATCACACATTCTAACAGGAATTCTAGAAAAGAATAAAGAGAAATAGAATATGACAATAATCAAAAAGAACAGCTGAGGATTTTCCAGAACTGGGGAAAAATAAATACATTAATTCTTAGACTGAATAAAGTCATTTAGTCCTAAGAATTTTAAATAAAACAAATCCACACATTGATATGTAATATTATAATGAAAAACCTGAAAGGAGAAAAAACATCTTTAAAGCAAATAGAAAAGATTATCCTCAAAGGAATGAAAAACAAACTGCAGACTTCTTACCAGTAACAGTAAATTCCAGAAGACAACAAAATCTCTATTAGTCTGCTGGGGCTGCTATAACAAAACACCACAGCCTGGGTGGCTTAAGGAACAAACAGTTCTGGAGGCTAGAAATCCATTTACTCACAGTTCTGGATGCTAGAAGTCCATGATCAATGTTGCAGAAAATTCGGTTTCTGATGAGGGCTCTTGGCTTGTAGATGGCTGCCTTCTTGCTGTGTCCTCACATGGCCTTTCTTTCCTCTATGCTTGCATAGAAAGAGATAAACCTCTGGTGTCTCTTCTGCTTCTTATAAAGACACTAGTACTACTGGATCAGGGCTCCACCCTTATGGCCTCGTCTAACCTTAATTACCTCCCTGAAGCTAGGGCTTCAACATATAAATTTTAGGAAGACACAATCCAGTTCATAACAGAACAGTATCTTCAAAGTGCTCAGAGAAAAATAGCTATCAGCTAGAATTCTATACCCGGCTAAACTATACTTAGCCTTCAGCAAGAAAGCCAAAGATATTTTCAAATAAAGTTATAAAATTCCTACATCTAAATAATCACTGAAAGATGTACAAAATTAATAGTATACTTAGCAGAAATTGAAACTAAAAGAGTGAATAGATGAAGCAATAAATCAACTGAATTAGTAAAACGGTCACTCAACAAATATCTATTGAGCACTCTCTCCTCTGTGGTAGGCATTGTTCTATCTGCTGGGGATGCCAGAAAGAATAAAACAAAGGCTGTGCTTTGTTCCATACAACCTGGTAAATGGCAATAACTGCACTGAAGAAAAAAATGCTGAAAAAGAAGACAGGGAATAGGGATAGAGTTTTTATTCCATGTTGTTAAATCTATATAAGCGTTGATTGAGTATTAAAAAATAATAGCAGGCCAGGCACGGTGGCTCATGCCCATAATTCCAGCACTTTGGGAGGCCGAGGCAGGTGGATCACGAGGTCAAGAGATCAAGACCATCCTGGCCAAAATGGTGAAACCCCATCTCTACTAAAAATACAAAAATTAGCTGGGCATGGTGGTGTGCATCTATAGTCCCAGCTACTCAGAAGGCTGAGGCGAGAGAATTGGTTGAACCCGGGAGGCGGAGGTTGCAGTGAGCGGAGACTGCGCCACTGCACTCCAGCCTGGGCGACAGAGTGAGACTCCGTCTCAAAAAAAAAAAAAATAGTAATAATAACAGTGGGAATGTTAAGAGTTTAAAAACAAAGTATTCTAGATCTGAAGACTAAAGCAACAAGGATCATTTGGATCAGAGAGGATTAAGAGGCTCAAAACTCAGTGCTGGGGAAGCAGAGGCAAGTCCCCAGATCTTTCTATATTTTCCCTCTCCCACCCTCAGTGTGCCAGCTATCAGACTTCACAGCAGTCAGGTAACTAGAGTCCCAAAAGTCTCTTGTAGACTTGATAGAATCTAATGGAAAAATAGAACCATCTCTTACTTGTATCTCTTCTTAAAAGCAAAGGTACCTTTTCCTGAAGCCTCTTAGCAAATTTTCCTTTGTGCTCACTGGTCCAGTGTTACATGCCCATGACAAAACCAGTCACAAGCAAGGGGAATGGGATCCTAATATGGGTCTTTAAATAATCCAGATTTAACCACCAGAGCTGAGTATAAGGTAGAGAAGTGAAGATGTCCAAACAAAAATCACAGTTTTTCCCAGCAAGGATGAAAGAAATGCCTACCAGGAAGATCACACCCAGTGTTCACTCCGTTTGTCATCTGCCTGAAAACTCACCACACAGTGGTGACTACATGACACCCTAATCATACCTCCACACAATGTGGAAGAACACTGGAAATTTTTTAAAAGAACATTATGTTAACCTAATTCTCTCTATACATCCAACTGCTTTAACCAAAACCCATAGCATGTGCTTATCACACGCATGTTAATTGACCTATATCTCTACCACACTAAGTCAGTAACCAAACTATAAAGATAACAGGACCATCCGACTATTCTCAAATCAATCCTTGAAGATGGCAGATCTGAACACTTCCCATGCAGTAGCCCAAACCACGGCGTCAAATTATGCAGGTATTTAAATCTTCCCAGATGCCCCATCCAAACTCTCTCTTCAGGCTATATGGCCACTTTCATATTAGCCAAAATGTCAAAGAAATGTGCCTTTGCTAACTACCATTTTCAAATTATTTCAACATTATCAGATTAGAGGGAGGTTGTATAAATGGCTAAAGTGGACTAAATACTTTCACTGCTACGATGAAAAAATGAAATTATGATAATGGAATTTTAGGGCCAAAAGGGACTTCTCAGAGTATTTAATATGACTCCCACATTTTATAGATGCAACTTTGTGCAAGTCAGTAGTACCAGGACTAGCAATTTGACAAAAGAAACCTTTTAAATATCTGTTACCATGCTGTCCTGGGAACAAGAGAGTATACATTAATTCAGCAGTTCTCAGGTTGCTCCTGGGCCCTCTGAAGCTTGTCGAGGAGTTCTAGGACTAAAAACCCCACTGTTAAATACAGTTAACATAAACAGTTCAGATAAATACACTGAGGTTATGGTTTCCCACATCATTATTTAGATGTATGAAATAATTTTATGCTAGTTCCTTCCTCTGCTCCCTGCTCAAACCTATTACATCACACCCGGTTCATATAAATTCTAGAAATTATATTCATATTAAAAGCACCTCAAGAAAAAACAGAATCTGAATCTCATAAGGTAAATAAGGGAAGCCTCTGGTTTCTCTCCTGTCCACCACTATATCCCCAGGTCCGGCAGAGCTCCTAGCCGGTAAGTCATCAATAAAGGTATTTAAGTAAGTAAATAGATCACTGTAGTGCTTTTAACCTTTCAAGATACTTTCAAAACTATTACCTCAAACCCACAATCTCTTACAATCTAGGAAGAATCCATTTATTTACTTCCGTTTTATAGATGAGGAAAAAGAAAGTGACTTAGTGACTTGCCAAACGTCATGTTATCTCTAAGTAAGGGCAAAATTGGGACTAATGCCTGGCTTTCCTCATTGATGTTCCAGGTATTAGGCCATGAGTGCAAAACAGCACTTTTTAAACTGAAAATGGCCATATAAATATAAGCTATTGCTGATATACTATGCACACCCCAAAGCAAAAGTCTCCTGTGGAGTATCTGCTTACTTTATTATCCATGCCGCTTCAGTCTATCAGCCTGGAGAATGCATTGGCCACGCCTTCAACAACACTGCCTCCATATACCTGAGCTACCCCGTCAGCAAAGACATTAAAATGTGGTTTCTCACCGGCAAGCTGAGCACAGGTCACCTCACCAGTCTCCAAGTAATCCTGAGTAACTTTTGCATCACCTTGATCTGATTTGTGCTAAAACTAATCCCTTCAGCTGAGCACAATCAGAAGGAGAAAACAACTGTGTGATTCGTCTGCAGGCACTCCACCAACTTGGATCACTTTCCAGCTCATTTTAGCTAGGTAAATAATAGCTTGATATGTAGCACCTGCTAAGTGAAATGAAAATGGAAAATGTTTCAAAGGATTTTTGCTTAATGTCTTTATACCACTGTAAATGTATGAAAATTTTATATCTGGGTTTTTATTACTGTTGATTGCTAAACTGACAAGGGAAAATAATCCAAGCTGGCACATTAATGAAACATGATTTTTTTTCCTAAGTTCTTTTTCTTTTATAACAAAGCTAAACACAATTAAATGGTAAAAGCCACTACAACTTTTAACTCTTGAAGGACTGAACAGTAAGATAACAGACTTTTTTTACATGCTTTTTTAGCCACTTCTCCCTTGTCTAGGAAACCCAGTGCTTGCTTCTGACATAGTGGCATGCCCAAACCCAGCCGCAGGTTTTCAGGTTTGACCTCTCAACACCACTACTTTGTTGCTTTTCAAATAAATGTGCTTTCAGAGCCTTCAGAAACATGCCTACCCATTCCAGAGAGCTATGACAATACAGAGAAAGAGAGAAAAAAGAAAGAGTCCCAGGAGTTGTGGGCATATGCCAGGAGAGGCCCCACAGAGAAGAGACGTGCCCTCGAGAAATAGTGCCAACATTAATCCAAGTCTCTGAAGTGGGTTGAGCCCCACCAGTAACAACAAAGAGGAGCCCAGCACCCTTCCCACAGTGCTCTCTCACACAGATATTTATGAAGGGGTTGCCTCAGAAGCCTACATTCATCCAAGAGGTGGTGTCAGTGGTGGAATTAGTCACACCTGCCAGTGAATAGCATCTAACAGCTGTACAGACACAAGTGAGTTATTGGTCTTGGGCTACAATCTCCCAGGAAGCAAACTACGCAATTTCTGCTGCTTCCAGGCCAATTGAAAGGAACTTAAACTTGCAAATGATTAAGTATCTTAATTGTGTCATCTTAAAGCATTGCATTACCATAACCAATACCAAAAGGCTGGGAGAAACCCAGCTGGGGCATTCAGATGCCTGACCCTAAATTTTAGCAGCCATGACACTTTTCATCCTACTTCTCCCTCATCTTCAGATCCTGTACACAGGTTCTTACTTGCCCAAAGAAAGCTAGTTAGTAGAAGAAGCAGCCCTAGAAACCAAGGCCTCTGACTTCTTCTTACCACAGTGTTCTCTTGTTTTTATAAAACAGGAAAGGAAAACTAGGAGAATAAGTATGTGTTTAATTAATTTCTCCTAACATTTAATTTTATGAACACAGCCTGTATTAACAAAGTACCCGCTGAAAATCCAACCCTATGCAAGATGCTGGAATTATATAAAAAGAAACATAACATGCAATATGTGCCCTCAAGGAAGTTATGTTCTGAACCAGGAGGCAAAACTTACATTACACTAACAACATTCATTCAACAATATTTGTTAACACACACTATGAGCAAAGCATTGTGGCAAATGTCTTCAGAGAAACTATAATAAGACCGCAATTCCCCTCCACCAAGGAGGCTGTAACTGGGTGAAGCTGGGTTGAAAAAGACCTCAAAAGCTACCCAGTAAGCTCTTCACACTCAGCCATACCCTGGCCAAGTGACTCTGGTCATGCTTCCCCTAAAAAGACTACAATTGGTCTACTTTCGACTTAAAATGTAAGGCCCAGAATTGAACACAATATCCTAGGTGTAGCCTTCCTCCTTTTTCAAGATAATATGCTTGTGTCATTGAACCTACAATTTCGTGGGCTTCTTAAACCCTCAAACAGATATTTGAAGACGCCGAATACAACCATGTTTTCTCATACATCACTCCTATTCTGGTACTTAGCTTTAACAAAGCAAAGTGGGCCCAAGAGCAAGTGTAATCTTAAATTTTATCTCTTCTGATTGTCCCATAAGTTCTAACTGATAAAATATGGGGGGATCATGATTCTATTACCTGATTCAACTGTCCTCTCCAGCTCTGTGTCCCACAAATACAATACATGTATTTTCCGTATCTTCACCTAAGTCACTGGTTCTTTTGCCAAGAATCAGGCACAAAACCAAGTTCCTCCAAACCAACATAGCTCCATTTAGGTGCCCTCTTTTGATAGAGTTGTTTGGCAAAAATCCAGTGTTGCATGTCTTCCTGAACTTTAAATGCTTGGTGCTTAACACATTTTCCTTATCTGTTAAGTCAAAAAAAAAAAAAAAAGGAAGATAATTTGGCCTGATCTATTTGCAATGAACCCAAGACTGGCTCCTAAACAACTGCTGGTCACTATCCATCCCTGTGATAATTGGTATTAGACTCTCACTCCAGATTCTAAAAGTAATCGTTAGTTAGTAGGGGGATGCCAGAGAAAGGAACTAGGCCATAGTTTGGCCTAGCATAGAGCACTTGCAGGGAATATTAGAAAAGGTGGCTGGAGGAAGGTAAGGGCACCTGAACGTGGAAGGCCTTGATGTCTGTGCTGAACCGATCAGACTTAACTCTTAAGGCAGCAGAAAAACAGTGCTTTGGAGCAGAGTAAGGGTATGATTAGAATATCTAGAAGAAAAAAAATAACTAATAGCAGAGGACAAGAGAGAGGAGAAGACAGCAGCTAGAATTATGATCAGGCTCTTAGATGGTTCAGGAAAGAGGTTGAAGTAACTTGATAAATAGTGAATAAGAAAATCAGAACACGAGCCAATGATGAAGGTACAATCTGGTGACTGATTAGGTAGGGAAGGAAGCAAGGGAAGGAGAAGTCACTGACCATGATGAGGCCCCTCCATGGGATGTCATTTACTAAACAAAGGAAGGCCAGAGGAGTAGTGGCCTCTTAGAGTAAAGGAAAAGATAAGTTGGTTTGGATGGAGTATTTCTGAGGTTCCAGAAGAATAGCCAATGTCTAGAGCTGTCCAGAAGTCAACTGGAACGGTGGAACTGGACCTTGGGAGAAAGAGAAAGCGGGGCTGAAGACAAAGTAATGAAAATGTCTGTATTTTGGAGTTGATAGAAAGAAAAGCAGCCAGAAAATTACCTGGGGAAGAAATGGCCAGCAAACTGGATAGAGATACATTAGAGAAGTCAAAAGGAGAGAAGCTTTGAAGAAGAAAAGTGTGCAAATGGTAAAGTAGTCAAGGAGAAGGCACATAGAGAAATTGCCATTGGAGTTTGTGCCTAGAAAGCCATCTGAGGCCTTCAAGAAAGTATTTTAGCCTTAGCAGTGCTTCTTAGACTTTCTTGTGCCATTAATCACTTGGGAATTTTGTTAAAATGAGGATTCTGACTCAGTAGGTCTGGGGTGGGGCCCATGACTCAGCATTTCTAACAAGTTCCCATGAGATACCCATGCTGCTGGTCCACAGATCACACTTAGAGGACCAAGTGTAAGGAGTGAATGGGAGGTGAGCATGTGAAGAACACGAGTGGACATAACTCTTTCAGGAAGTTTGGTAGAGGAGAAGAGGAGAAGGAATGAGCAATGAGATAGATAATATAAACTGTGAGTGCTGTGAAAATCAAGAATCAGAAGAAGAAAGCATTGATACTGCTGAGTTTTAAAGAAGCCCTTCAATCTAAAAGCTTACCCAGAGAACTTTGATAAGTGTGTTAAGGAAATCCAGTACATGATTTCAGTTCCTTACAGGATCTCACTCTGTCACCCAGGCTGCAGTGCAGTGGCATGATCTCAGTTCACTGCAGCCTTGACCTTCCAGGCTCAAGCAATTCTTCCACCTTAACCTCCCAAGGAGCTGGGACCACAGACACATACCACCATACCCAGCTAATTTTTAAATTTTTTGTAGAGACAGGGTCTCGCTATGTCTCCTAGGCTGTTCTAAAACTCCTGGGCTCAAGCCATCCATCTGCCTCGGCCTCCCAAAGTGCTGGGATTATAGGCGTGAGCCACTGTGCCCAGCCTCCTCTGCCCTTTAATCATATATGACCCCAAGGATTTAGAGTCTAAAACTAAGTAGAAAGTACAGAGTTTCACAATGAGGTTGACCAGCAAAAAATTAACATACCTTTCCATGACTTTATTTACTGGCTAGTAAAATATCCCACTTGTTAGCCCCATCCCTCTAGAAGAGCCTTCCTGATTAGAGGGCTGCTCCTGCAATGCAGTTCTCTCTTATACTTCAGCACCTCCAAGTCATCCACACCTGTTTGATTAGGACTTAGCCTTTGTTGACAGACTTTATCTTTGGAAATGCCCTCAGCTGTGCCAAAAAAGAATAAGTTAAGCAAAGGATTAACCAACACACTCTCACTGATGCAGTCAAACTGGCACCCAGTTAAGAGGCCGAGAGCAACAATTTCAGGTAAGCACCCTCCACGAACGGCTGCCAAGCTGCCCAGGTAATCCCCCAGTGAAAGAATGCAGTATTCAGCCCCTGTTCTGACAACGGCCTTGGTGCTTTTAAATGGAAACTCTATTCTTCAAGGAACTTTCATGGAATCGTGACACAACCTAGGAAACAAAACCACTCCCCCAAACCCACAAAGAACCTCCGACCTGCCAAGGTCATGTGACAGTTCTGAGACAAGTCAGGACAGCATAGAGAATCTCCCCATCTGGGTGGTACCAAAGCTTTTGCTTCAAGAGTTGAGTAGAAAATCTTTATGGACTATTTCCATTCCTTGAATCAGTCAATCAAAATGATCAAATGAATTTTTGAGAGAGAGGTTGCCGGAGAGAGGACCCAAGGGATATTAAAATAAAAAGACCACATGATCCTAAATGGACCAACCAGTTTAAAACGGAAATTTTATATGCAAAAATAATTTTTCCTGACATTTATGGAAAATCATGGAATCGCAGAATGTTACAATCTGGAGAATCCCTTACAGATCAGCAAAAAGATCACCTGTGAAGTTTGTGAAAAATATAAATGTCTAGGCCTCACCCCATACCATGGTCATACTGACCCAAACTCTCCAGGAGTGTCCAATTAACCCATTTTATTGACAAGATCCAGAGACGCTAACTTTCCCAAGACAACAGGTTTATTTTAAAGTCATATTCCATCTCATTTCAAAAAGGATGTAAGACAGAAGTCACATGATTGGTAATGATTGAATCAATGACTGAATGTAGACCCTTACATAGGATTCAAGTCAATTAATACACTGAAGAATAATTGTATGTTATCCAGTGCAAATTTTTATTGAAACACATAGAGTTTTGCTCTCCTGGCAAAGTGCTTGGAAATAGCATTCTTCTCCCACTGTGCCAGCACCCTCTTGATCACACTTAACCCCCAAACTGCCTTAGTTAGACTAATTTTCAGGGAGGTACTTTTAAAAGTTTTTAGCAGAGATCAGGTAAATCAGGCAAGGAAGACAAGAACCAAAAAAAAAAAAAAAAACAAAATCATACCACTGACAATCACCTAATTTACTTTTTTTCTAAGTTGTATACATTTCCCAATCGTTTCTCTGGAGGAGGATAAGGGGACATGACTGTTGTTTGTCCAATGAAGCAGTGCAGTGCATATCCTTTCCCTCATCAGAGAACACGAAACATTTCGCTGGCTACATCCTCTATGTGTCTTGGAGGATTTAGACACAACTTAGTAAAGTCACTCATGCCAGGCCTCTTTCATATCAGTCTGAAAGGACACATCAAAACACCTTGGTCCTTGAAACCTCTTGAGGACACAGATGGAAGACAGTTGGACTTAACAAATCAACACACAGCTCTATACATTATCTGGCTTTAAAAGAAGAGGAAAAGAGCTTAGCGAAAACAGAGCGACTTGCTTAAAAGGTGGACAAATCGCAACTGGGCAAAGCAGGAGAAAAGACATGCAGGCATTTGGCCACTCGCCTCAATCCCAGCTCTAGCTGATTCTCAATATCGAAGGAGAGCCAGTTGCAGCTCTCACTGAAACTACGTAGAGTTGGACCAGGGCCAGGAGACCTGGACAAACCAGAAGCCATGCCTCACATCTGCACTAAGAAAGTCATTTCCCTTTATCTTGCCCACTAGTATCAATCTTGCAGAGCTAGAACATGGGTTTTCATAGCCAGGCTGCCTCCTAAAATCCCAAAGCACTTATACAGCTATTTTAACCTCCCTGAGAAGTAAAAAGTCAGGCTTTATTGGTCTCATTTCAGTTGGGTGTTTAGTCCATTAATATTTGATGTAATTATTGATACAGTTCTGAGTCAAGTCTACCATTTTACCTTTTTTTTTTTTTTTTTTTTTTTTTTTTTAATTGAGACAGAGTCTCGCTCTGTCTCCCAGGCTGCAGTACAGTGGCATGATCTCAGCTCACTGCAACCTCTGCCTCCCCAGTTCAAGCGAGTCTCCTACCTCAGCCTCCCAGGTAAATGGGATTACAGACACCCGCCACTACACCCAGCTAATTTTTATATTTTTAGTAGAGACAGGGTTTCGCCATGTTGTCTAGGCTGGTCTCGAACTCCTGACCTCAGGTGATCAGTGCACCTCAGCCTCCCAAAGTGCTGGGATTACAGGTGTGAACCACCGCGCCCAGCCCCATTTTACTTTTGTTTTCTGTTTGTTTATGATCAGTTTTATTCCTTTGTTCCTAGTTTCTGGCCTTCTTTTGAAGTAACTGGGTTTTTTTTATAATTTTAATTTATCTATAGGTTTTTGAGTAATACCTCTTGCACTGGTTTCTAGGAACTATTCTAGTATTACAATATACATTATTAATTTGTTGCAGTCTGCCTAAAGCTAACATTGCACCACTTCACATAAAATGACAAAAAAAAAAAAAAAATCATGCAACCATATGGGTCTGTTACCCCACCCCCAGCTTTTATGCTTCAGGTGTCATATATATTATATATGCATACACTGTAAACTCGAAAATACAATGTCAGAGTTCGGGGACTAAACGACCATGTAGACTTTTTTTAAAATCAAAGGAAAAGAATAGTCTTTTTGTTGTTGTTTACTCACATACAGTCACGGCTGATGCTCTTTGCTTGCTGAGGATGAGTGTCCATTCTTCAACTGGAAGAACCTCCTATACCGGTTCCCGGCATGCAGATGTGCTGGTGATTAATCATCTTAGTTTTCTTCTACATGAAAATGTCTTTATTTCACCTTTATGCTTGAAGGATACTTCTGAATAGAAAATTCTAGATTTACAGAGAGTTTTCTGTTTTTTTCTTTCTGTATGCCCTTGAAAGATGTCCCACTGTCTTCGCTGTTTCTGATGAGACATTAAGGTAATTCAAGTTGTTGTTTCCTTGGATGCAATGTGCAACTTTTTCTCTGGTTGTTTTCAAACTTAATTTTTTTTTTTTCTTTTTGGAAGTTTAACCAAGACGCACCTGGGTGTGGTTTTCATTAAATTAATCCTGCTTAATGATTGAGCTTCTTGACTCTATATTTATATCATTCATCAAATTTGGGATATTTTCAGCCATTATTTTTTCACTCCCCAACTCCATTCCATGAGAACACGTATTAGAGCTTCTGATATTGTCCCACTGAGCCCTGCATCCCTGTTCACAATTTTTTCAAGACTGAAAAATGTCTATTGATCTTTCATTAATCTGACTCTTCCTCTGTAATCTCCATTCTACCATTAAGCTCATCCAGTGAATTTTTTGTTTGATATTATAATTCTCAGTCCTAGAAGGTTCACCATTTCTCTGCTGGGATTTCCAATCCTTCCCTATACGGTGAACAAATGTATTTCTCTTTATGTCCTTGGGCACACTTATAACAGCTACTTTCATCAAATCATTGCTTGCTATTCCATCATCCAGGTATTCTTGCAGTTGATCTCTGTTGATTGTGTTTCGTCAAGCAGTAAGTAATTTTAGGTTGCATCCTGGATCTCTTGAATGATATGTTGTAGAAACTACAGCTTCTGCTAATTTTCTTTGCAGTCACTTTTTTAAACTACACAGTTAACTTCACTGAAATCAAACTGCAAAACACTGTCTCCCCTAAGGTAGGTAGCAGTTCACATTTCAGTTCAATTGTTTCGGCCTTATCTAGCCAGTATGGAATCTGCCCCACACGTGAAGTTCAAAGTCCATCTTAGATTTAGGTAGATTTTATACATGGAACTTGGGGCTCCACTCTGTGACTCACTCCTTTCAGAGACCCCACTCCTACAGCAGCTAAGGTTGTCCTGAACTCTAGTCTCTGATTATCCAAGCCAACCAAGATACATACTTTCTATCAAGTTATCTATCGTCCCACATGGCACAGGCTGAAGGCTGTACTCAAGATAAAACCTGTAGAAAATGAGAAATTCACCCTAAGCCTTTCCCCTCTTCCAAGAGTCAGCTCCCCTTCAGGTAGCTAACTGCATCTTCTCCCTTAGTAATCATGTAAGGAAAGTGTAGTTGCTCCATAGTTTTCTCTAGAACTCTTTAATAGGGCCATAGCAAGCAGACAGCATAGGGCCCATCAAACTCCTGCCCATCAGAATCAGAGACTATCCCTCCTCATCAGATATCCATGGATTCTTAAATCCCAGCCCCTCAGGACTAACTGAAAAGGACCAGTAGATCATCCTGTCCCATCTCCTATGGAGGAGAACAAGAATCCCCTCCACCCTGGCTGATATTCTGCTTAAATCTCCCTACTGACAAGAGTATACAACTTTAAGGAAATACAAAAAGAAAAGTAAATGGCCTGGACATATTACATATTTCATTTCTTTTCATCTACTCAATCATCCTTTAAGGAAAGTATTATCATCCTCATTTTACAGACGACGAAACTAGGCCTCAAAGAAAGATGTTAACTTGCCTGTGTTCTCTCTTCTAGAAAATGGTACAGCCAGGTTTTGAATTTTGGTCACTACAACTCTAAAAGCTCACACCCGTTCCACATTGTCTATCCCACTTTCAACGTCTTTAAATATTGGCAAGTTCTTTCTTAACATTAAACTGAAGTCTGCCACCTTATAATTACCATCATTAGCTGTAATTCATAATTCTAGATTGGGAGCTCCTAAGAGTAGCGATAGGAACTCATTTGTCTTTGCATTCCTAGAACCTAGCACAGAGGAGGGGCTAAATAACTGATCGGTTAATTGATTAATGCCATTAGAAATGTCAGGTAAAAGTCTACACCTATCTCATCACATCAATCTCACAGCTATGTACAGTGGCTATCATACACCTTGTTCCTCTCTCCAACATCGTTTCTCTTTTGCAGTGTAAATGTTCCTTGTTTGTTTCAATGCTTCCCATTTGGAAGGATTACTAGAATCATCCTGATCACCCTGGACACACTGCAACGGAACAATGTCACTTAAAATGTCATCTAGGAATTCCATTACTTCTCAGGATGCGGAAAACTACAAATGAGCATCACTCCCACACTAAAAAGAAAAAGCCAGATAATCTACAAAATCATAACTTTTCTCCAACCCATCAGAGAGCTGAGGTTGCAAGGCAAATGGTGAACTTAATTTCAAAGTGTGACTAGTTCCTCCAAGAACAGACAGAACACACAAAGCATTTCTTCTTTAGCAGAGCACAGGTTGAAGAGGCAGGCAACAAAAAAGTAAATAAAAAGAAAACAGCTAAAATTTTAACAAATTTTTTAATGTTGGATATGGGCTAACAAGAAAGTTTAGAATTCCCAAGAGCCCCAGACATAAGGAGAGTCTGCACTCACTCCTCATTTTATTCCCATGGTGCTCACAAGAGAGATTAAGACCAAGCAAGAGATAAAAGAGAGCTCCCTACACTGTGCACAGGAAGCCACTTCCTCCTTAAAAGGTGCACTTTGACTAAAGGAGAGACAGAAGCAAAATATGTCTGCCTCTGGGTGAAGGAGTAGAAAACCTTTTCAGTTACAGAATCTTGCATAGACATAGAGGCCTGCTGCCCCTGGAGGAGGGAGAGGAAATGCTCTCCTACCTAAGAGTCCCAACTAATATGAGACAGGAAAAGTCGCATACCTGGGACCCAGATACATAGGGCCTACCTAAGACTGAGATCCTCTACCACACCACAAGCTTCACACTGAGTAATAAGCAACAGCAGTCTAGCCCTCAAAGAGGGGCAACAGCATTGAGAGAGACCCATTCTCTAGGGTAAGCATATGGGACCAGCTAAAAGCTGAGGATGAAATGGAAACTTGAGGAAAACCCTCCATATCTCCAGGCTCACCACTAAGCAAAGGTAGCAGCACACCACCACTGGAAGAATTTGAAGCTATCATAGAACAAAACCCAGATCTAGCTCAATTACTGACTGCATTGACTCAACTACCCACACTAACATCCCAACAGAAGTGTCTCCATTTCCAAGTATAAATACTATTTACCTCAGTCTCTACTGTTCTTTTATATGCATTGTCTGGCACTGAATCAAAAGTTATCAGACAAAAAGCAAGAAAAAAAAAATGAAGACTCTTGGTCAAAAGATAAAGCAGTCAACATTACCAGAAACAGATGTGATGCAGATGTTAAAATTATCAGATAGGGACTTAAAATAATTATAATTAAGTTTTTAATCTAGAGAAAAAGGTAGACAACATGAATGAATAAATAATTTTAAAAGAGAAATGGAAACTTTTTCTTTAAAATGAGTCAAATGGAACAGCTAGAAATAAAAAGCATAACAAAAAGGAAGAATTTCTTCATAAGGTTTATCAACAAACTGAACACAGCAGAGAAAATGATTTACAAACTTGAAGATAGGTGAGTAGAAATGATCCAAAATAATAAAAGGGAAAAAAGTGCCGGAAAAAAAGCATATAAAAGCTATAGGATAATAGCAAAGAGTATAACATATATTTGTAATCCCAAAAGTAGGAGAGAAAAGGAAGCAGGAAAAAAAAATGTCTGAAGAGATAATAGCTACAAATTTTCCAAAATTAATTAAAAATAGCAAACCACACTTCAAAGAACTTCAGAAAACCCCAAGCAGAGGATGAGAGGTAGAAGTGGTTAGGCACTTGTATCTTTGGTTTTTAGTAGTTTTACTATGATGGGGTGGGTGGCACAACTACTAAAAACAAAAGACACAGTGAAATTTTTGAAAGCAGCCATAGGGGGGAAACAAAACCATGCAGAACAAAGCTAAGAATGACAGTGCACTGCTCAACAGAAAGAATGCAATGCAGAAGAAAATGGAATATCATTAACGCACTGACAGAAAAAAAACTGTCCACATGGAATTCTATACAAAGTGAAAGTATCTTCTAAAAATGAAGGTAAGATGAAGAATTTTTCAGACACACAGAAACTGAAAAAATTCATTGCCAACATACCATACTATGATGATGTTGAAGAAAGACCTCAGGCAGGAGTCTGGTAATAGAAGGAAATTCAGATCTACAGAAAGAAAGAGCTCTAGAAATGATCAAAATGTGGATAATAAAAGACAGACTGTTTTTCTTTCTTTATTTATTTTTTTTTAGAGACAGGGTCTAACTCTGTTGCCCAGGCTGGAGTACAGTGGTGCAATCACAGCTCACTGAATCTTTGACCTTCTGGGCTCAGGCAATCCTCCTACCTCAGTCTCCCAAGAGGCTGGAACTACAGGTTTGAGCCACCACACCCAGCTATTTTTTTTAATGTTTTGTAGAGATAGGTCTATACAATCCAAGTAAATATATTTCCTCAGTAGAGACTGGGTCTCACTGTTGCGCAGGCTGGTCTCGAACTCCTGGCCTCAAGCGATCCTCTCACCTCAGCCTCCCAAAGTGCTGGGATTACAGGCATAAGCCACAGCACACAGCAAATTTTTTCTTAATTTTAGTCTCCCCAAAAAAACAGCTGACTCAATGTGGCACATATTCACCATGGAATACTATGCAGCCATAAAAATGGATGAGTTCATGTCCATTGCAGGGACATGCATGACACTGGAAACCATCATTCTTAGCAAAGTAACACAAGAAGAGAAAATCAAACACTGCATGTTCTCACTCATAAGTGGGAGCTGAACAATGAGAACACATGGACACAGGGAGGGGAACATCACACACCAGGGCGTGTTAGGGGATAGGGGCTAGGGGAGGGATAGCATTAAGAGAAATACCTAATGTAGATGATGGGTTGATGGGCGCAGCAAACCACCATGGCACGTGTATACCTATGTAACAAACCCACATATTCTGCACATGTACCCCAGAACTTAAAATATTATAAAAAATAAATAAATAAAAAATTAAGTAAGCCAGCCCCTCCATGGTCTTACTTTTTAGTGCTTCTATACCTACATATCTCCTGGTAAGGTTGAACCACTTTTTCTTTTGTTGCTCTACTGGTGTTCATACTGTTCTATCTCTGTGGAACATCCTTCCTCAAATCCTAGGTTTAAAAACAAATAGCTGACTGTAAAGTATATTTAGTTTCAAATAGATTAAACTAGAAAAATTTTAAACAGAATATTTTAATTTTCCTATTAAAATAATCAAGTAAAAAAATTTGCCCAGGTTAAAAAAAAGATAATTGCTGTCTAAAGAAAAGATAGTACCAATGATCAGTAGAGTTTATAACATATGTAAAAGTAAAATGTAAGACAATAGAACAAAGGATGGAAAGGAGAAAATAGAAGAGTACCATTGTAAGATTCTTAAACTATACATAAAGCGATGTATTATTTGAAGGTAAACTGTGTTAAATAAAATGTACACCGTAAAGCAATCACTAGAACATTTTTAAAAGGAGTAAACATATAAGCCAATGGTAGAGATGAAATGAAATCATAAATATATAGAAATAATTCAAAAGAAGGCAGGAAAAGAAGGAAACAGAGAACATATGAGACAAATAGAAAACAATGCGCAAAACGGTAGACTCAAAACCAACTATACCAATAGTTATATTAAGTATAAATGGCCTAAACATTCCAATTAAAAAGCAGATATCATCAGACTCATTATGAAAACAAGACCTGACTATATGCTCTCTAAAAGAAATTCATTATAAATATAAATATAAACGCAGAGACATACATTAAGAGTGAAAAAATAGATACAACACAAACATTACATTAAAAAACTCCAATCTCTATAATAACATAATACAAAGTAGGTTTCAGAACAAGGAATATGTTTAGGAACAAAGAGTCAGTTCATCAAGAAGATATAACAAATGTATATGTATGCATCTAACAACAGAGTTCCAAATACATAAAGAAAAATCTTTATGTATTTGTATGCATCTAACAACAGAGTTCCAAATACATAAAGAAAAATCTTTATGTATTTGTATGCATCTAACAACAGAGTTCTTTATGTTTATGTATGCATCTAACAACAGAGTTCCAAAATACATAAAGAAAAATCTAATCAAACTGAAAGAAGAAGTAGACAAAAACCAGGAAGAACAGGAGACTTGAATACTCCTCTCTTAGTAATTTATATAAAAACTAGATCAAAAATAAGTAAGGATATAGAAGACCTGAACAACATTATCAACCAAATTGAATTAATTGACATCTATAGAAGATTCCAACCAACAATAGCAGAATCCACATTCTTTTGAAGGGCCCATGGAACATTCACTAAGACAGACTAGTTTCTGAGCAAATGTATATAGCTGCTTATTCAAAATAGCTAAAACTTTAAACAATCCAAACAGCCATCAAATGGTGAACATGTCAAGAACTGTGGTACATTCACAATAGAATACTACTCAACAATAAAAAGAAACAAACAGTAATACATGCAACTACATGGATGAATCTCAAAAGCATTATGCTAAGTGAAAGAAATTAGGCACTCAAAACGGTGAATACCGTATGATTCCATTTTTATGACACTCTGGGGATAGGCAAAGCCACTGAGACAAAAATTACCTCAGTGCATGCCATGGGCCAGGGAAGGAGAAAGGAGATTGAAAAGTGGGCACAAGGAAACTTTTTGTGGTGATAAAAATGTTATGTCTTGATTACGATGATGGTGCTGGTTACATGACTGTATGCATTTGTCAAAAATCATCTGTGCACTTAGGGAATTAATTGTGCATAAATTATATCTCACTAAATCTGACTTCAAAAATAAAAAATAACCTAAAGCAGTAGCATGTGCCTGTAGTCTCAGCTACTCAGGAGGCTGACACAGGGGGATTACTTGAGCCCAGGAGTCTGAGGTTGTAGTGCGCTGTTATTGTGCCTGTGAATAACCTAGACAATGTAGCGATACCTTGTCTCTAAAAAATATACAAATAAACAAAATTAAAAACAAATTTAAATACAGTGGTCTGTTGGTATGGGAGATTGGTTCCAGGACACTGCACAAATACCAAAATCTAAGCATGCTCAAGTCCTTTACAGGCAGCCCTTCATATGTGCAGGTTCTGCATTCCAGATCAAACATCCCAATATTCAACTGATGAAATATTCTGAGCAAATGTTTATAGCTGCTTATTCATAACAGCTAAAACTTTAAACAATCCAAACAGCCATCAAATGGTGAACGTGTCAAGAATTCTGATACATTCACACAATATAATACTACTCAACAACAAAAAGGAACAAACTAGTGATACATGCAACTACATGGATGAATCTCAAAAGCATTATGCTAAGTGAAAGAAACTAGGCACACAAAAGGGTGAATACTATATGATTCCATTTCAGATTGAATATTCAATATGCAGTTGGTTGAATTGGTGGATACAGAACCAGTGGATATAGAGGGCCAACTGTACCATTATCCAAGATAGGAAACTATAGTAATAAACTAATAACAATAATAATAAATAACTCTTAACATGGTCAGATCAGCATAGGCCTTGATTAGCCTTCCTGGAAAAGACTTTTTGAGGAGCTACCTCATTCTGTTGCCTCAAATGGAACTTCACTGAGCTCCTGGCTTCATTACAGATAGGTCTATACAACCTTAGTATATATATTTCCAACAGATACTTAGATCTTTTTTATAGGCCAGAGATCAAAGAGATAAGAAATATTACATATTTCAATAACATGAAGGAATATGAAAATTCATTTTCATGTTTGTAATGAGCCACCCAGCATCTGGTTCTGAGTTGTTCAGCTTAAGAATGCAGAGAGTTCAAAAGGGAGTTCTGAGAAGCAGAAGACCATCTGGGGCTGCTGTGCTGAAAATACGAACTACCCTCATCATTTAAGATACTGTGGGACGTCCAGGTCAGAAGGAACCTAACCAGCAAGGAAGGAGGCCTAGGCTGGGTCCTATACTCCCAGGATATTAAAATTAGAGTTCCTCACTGTTCCATGGGAAAGGAACTCCCAAAACTCTCCCTTGGGTAAATCCAGGGCACAGAGTGGCCTTCTAGCATAGAAAGAAGATGCTAGCTAATGCTACCAGTACCTTGCTTGCTTGTTTCTACGAAGGGAAGTCAATACCAGACACTATTTTCATTGCTAAAGGTTAACCTGCAAAATTATTAAATGCCATCTTGCTCTAAAGAAGATTATTTGGAAAAGTTCACAACATTGCTACCAAACCCAAAATAACTTTCTTAATCGTCTGTTAAGGGCTCCCAACAGGCCACCTCTAGAGAAACATTTGTCCTTGGAGTGTTGCTGCTGTTGTTTTTCTTTAAAATGCTGTCCTTCACCACTGTGTTTATACTTTCCACAAAGATACAGAATGATTAATGCTGAAAAATAAATATGAAAAGCCTTACAATCAAATTAAGAGAGCACTTGATAAAATAAGCCCTCTTCTTGTGAGTTTTCAAAGAATAACTGTTTTTCATTACAATCTCAGCTCCCAGCAGGTCCTAACATAAACCAAGCCAGCTGCGGTTCAAGAAAAGGTCCAAAGGAGGACCCACTCGAGGTGAGGATAAATCACAATTGTGATCACAGACCAGGTTTCTATCTTTTTTATTCCCCTTAATAAATTGGGCTTGACCTGAAACTCCAAGAAAGTTAATTTATAACAGCCAAGATTTCTTTTTTTTACATAACAGCCCACCTTTCTTTTTCTTTTAAACTTAAACCATTATGACAAATGGAGATTTATTACATACTATAAACACATGTGGCTTGAGCACTGGTATTTAGTCTGGAAACTCAGATGGGGCAGTAAGCTGCTGCTGCAATCAGGAAATGCCATGTGACATTCTTGATAAAGACGAAACACACACACATTCCACAGCACTTATTGTGGCTACAGTGGTTTTAGCCATTGTGTGGGCACCACAGCCCCAGTGCAGGGCTGTGAAGTGAAAGATGATTCAGTAGACCAGGGAAAGATACTCCTGTCAGAGCCACATTAACTCGAGTCAGAAAAGTCTTCACAAGCGCCACCAGAGATTTTAATTAGAGATAAGCAAATAAAACCAGCTTCCCAAGACATTTCTCCCACCTAGGCCTGGTCTTCTCCTCCTCATCCATACCTAAAATAACCCTACGAGTGGTTCATGTGTTTTGGTCCAGAGATACTCAGTAATGCTATATAGAATCATCCTGAAACATGAAATTGGGTGCACTGATGAATAAATAGAATCTTGGGTGATCCTTCTCCCTTCCCTTGGCCAGGCTGAAAGGATCTATTTCTTCTCAATTGATCATTCTTGTAGTTCTCACTGGCAACAAGCACTAGGTGATTTACCAGCTAAGCAGGGTTCTCTGGGAGGTCATAGTAACTGGTGGTTAAAAACATGAACTTTGGAGTCAATCCTAGCTCCACCACTTCCCCAAACTATCTAAAACTAAGTTTTTCCATCCATAAAATGGGAATATTGAAGTCCCCTATGTGTTTGTGGGGAGAATCCAGTGGAAAAAATACATGTATATCACATAGATTTACATAGATTTAACATTATTAAAAATGTAGAGATTCTCTATCATAATCTGAATAGCCACATAATGGTACAATTAAGCTATCAGTAATGATTATTATTAATAAACTTTCTGTATGTGTAGGTCTTCTCTCCAGACTATAACAACAGTCCCTTGGGGGCAGAAACTCCATTATTACACTTATTTTGCCTTGCTTATAATTCCAATGCATAAGCAACTTATTAATGAATACTCGATCACATCAATTCTACCATTTAAAAAAATTTTCATCATAATTTTGTAAAACAGAAAGTAGTAGAAAAAAAATACAGATAAAAAAGAAAAACTGAAATCATCCTTGATCCCAACATTAGAAATAACCAGTTAATATACTGATGTATAGCCTTCTGTTCTTTTTTGTATGCAAACATATGTTTATTTCAAAATACAATTGGGATCAATAGTGTACACAGTGTTCCATAACCTACTTTTTAAGTTTATGAATACTTCATGCGTATTTTCCCCTACCATTAAACATTCTTCAAAAACATGACCTTTGAAGGTAGCATGGTCTGCTGTTCTATGGTTACATCCCCCATTGTCCTCACCCACCACCTTGCAAATGGAGAATGCTTGATTCAGTAAGATCACTGAAACCAGAAAATGTGTGTGGAATCAGTTGGCACCATGCCCAACACTGGTCAACACTCAGTAAATATTCTCTCATTCCTCCTCTGGGTGTCCATTGTCTTTAAAGAAACTTCATGAAAGATTCCAACTTGCACCATAAAATAAGGCTTCCCAGCACCGAAAGAGCAGAAGCCCATGACCTTCTGGATAAAGCTTCTGCTCATTCCATTTGGTTCCTGGCACAAGATTTTGGATAACCATCACAATAGAGTTCCTATGAGTTTCATGGTCGTTAGAAACTATAATCCTACTTACCTCTTCCTAAGACCTTCCAGAATCCAGAGCTCTCACACTGGAATTTTTGTCACTAAATATTTCTCTAATTATTTCAGACATGTTGGACTCTCCTTCCCAACCAGATTTAAGTTCTAGACCATGAAGCTTAATACTGTAAGCTGAAACAAGCTTAATACTGCAGAGAATACAGGACTTAGGGTCAGGAGACCTGGGTTCTAGTCCCAACTTCGTTTCTTACTAGCTGTCATCATTTTGGGTAATCTCCCCTCTCTGGGGCTCAGTTTTCTCATCTGCAAAATGTTAGTGAGATAATCTCTAAGATTCATTATGTCACCACCTTTAGGGCGGCAACCAATTTCTACATAGTTGTCATATATTAACTAAGGTCTAGTGTAAGCCAGACACCTATTATGTCCACAGTGTCCTATGATATCAGTACTGTCACTTGTCACATTTAGCAGAGAAAGAAACTGAGGCTTAGAAAGGTTAAGCAACAAACCCAAAGTCTGCAATATAACCATCATCTTGATCCAAGTGTGTGTCTAAATTCTATGGTAACAACCAGGAAGCTGCACAATTCTCAAATCTTTTTCTTTCTGCCCAACCCCCCAGAGCAGCTCCAAACTCTTCGTAACACTTGATTAACAGATTGTAGTTTCTGACTCAGTTGATGGACTTTTACCAAGAGCTCATTTCTATATGTCATAGTGCTAAACAACATAGACATTTCAGACCTGATAATTATTTGTTGTGGGAGCTGTCCTGTGCATTGTTGGATGGTAAGCACATTCCTGGCTTCCCCAGACTAGATACCAGCAGCAACCACCCCACCCCAAGTTATGATAAATCAAATGTCCCCAAAGAGTGGGGAAGAATGCCTCCCCACACTGAGAACCACTTCTCTGAAATAAAACATACGGAAAACACAGGAAAAACAATTTTTAAAAAGACAAAAGAATAAAAGCATTGGACTAATACCTACACAAATGGTAAAACAGAAACGTAATCAAATAATTAAATAAGATTCTAAGAGCACATCCCTACTTTAAAACATCTGACTTAGTGGTGAGCTTGCACTAACTAAGAATAACACTACAATCAAAACAACAAGTTGTATACCTTAAATATATACCATTTTTATCTGTCAATTATACCTCAATAAAGCTCAAAAATGAAAAAATTTCTATTGTTTCTCCTTAAAATGAAATATTGTTTATTATAGATATTTCAAATCATGCAGGAAAAAAAACAAAAAAGTTTTTTAAACACACGCAACAAAAGAATAACATTACAGCAATGCAGCAGGAAGGGTTTATACTCCTGCTCAGTGCTTAAAGTCAGGGGAGGGCCAGCACTTTGACAGCTGGGATCATGAAAGAGGCAGTTCCTTCCTCTCTAAGTCATAGGCAGTGAATAGGAAGACAAGAAAAACTGTCTTTCTAGCACCCTATATCCAAGTAAGGATTCTGAAGGTTTTTTTCCAGTAGATCCAATGCTATAATGGTTAGGTTCTCAGGCTAGCCCCAAAAATTCCACTTACCCAAACTAATCCTTTTCATTTTGCAGAAATAAATTTTGTGAGATAGTTTAGAAACCTACCATCATTTAATCCTCCATTTTTTAAAGAATAATTCTAAATATGTACTACCAATTAACAATAAAGTTAGGGGGTTAGGGACTAAATATAAGGTAAATAAATACAGCCAAATCTTTTCTCTACCTGTTCTCCCAGAAGTTCCATTAATATTAATCTGTATCTTTCCTCATAGGTTTGCCATCAAAACTTATCAAATAAGTGTGAAGACACACACGGACACAAACACACACACAAATGCACATGCACAAAGCTTCATTTCTGAAGTGAATCTGTAGTTGAGTTTTTAAGGATCTCCCTGGCACTCCTTTGAAGTTGGTTCTTGGTATGAAACTATGGACACAGGTGGGGTGAGGGACCCAAACTTTAAACATGCCAAAAAGCACAAGCCACAGCAGGGAAGCACATTCAGGGACCCTTGTATCAGAATTAGTAAGTTTCTGTCACTGATAGGAGTGAAAATCCAGAGTGCTATACATCATTGGGGACATTTCAGCTTACTGTCATATTTCATAGACAAAATCACATTCCAGGAAGAAAGCGGTGAGGGGAGAAGGGAGAGGAGGTGTAGGGAGGGAGGAAAAGCCACACAAAAGTTCTGAAATATATCAATGTCCAGAAATAGGAAAGGAAAAAAATAAAAATAAATCTTTGGAGAATTTAAAAAACATGAAATAAAATATCTATCTTATTTCAGAATCCTGGAGTAAATAATATTTCTGATGTTCCCATAGAGAGTCAAATCCAGCCAGCAAAACAAACACAAATACAAATAAATACTGGGCTGGTGAATTAGGGAAGGTACACAGAGGAATTTAAAAATAGGACGAGGGTTTTGTTCAGAAATGGGATCCTTCCTCTCTCCTCCTCCCCACTTCCATTTTTTTTTTCTTGAAGTCAAATCCATTATTTTGAAAACATCATTTGAAACCCTAAAGAAATAGCAAAACACAGTATTGTGGTATTCCAAAGTAATATCTCTTGTTTATAACCATATAAATTTAGCCCCTGGCACTACAGGGCTTATATAATAGAATAGAGTTATTTTAACAGCGCCCTGTTAAAGAAGAAGCAAAATGTTCAGCTCATTTTCTCCAGTGGGAGGGACCCATGGCCTCATGCGAGAGAGGGAACATGCCTAAGTCATTACTGCGGGAAAGCAATCTGTCAAAGCCGGGTCGCTCTGGCATGGCCAGCACCACTGGTGAGATCAGAGAGGCAGCCTCTGCTTGCAATTACCAGAGAAGGACCTTGGCTCTAGGCAGCCTGCTATCAATTACAACCCTGGCCTCGCGCTTGGACTTGTCAATTTCCCAGTGTCTTCTGTTTTGTAACAGTAAGAAAAAGGGCTCCTCCTGACTGATTCTTGGAAGTTTCTCATGTGTTGTGTCACTCCTTGGTGTCATTAACAATTCAATTAAAATTTCACAGCACACAGGCAGGCCGCGCCGGACAGGGGCGGGAAGGGGCCTGGTAGAGATTTCTGAAGGGCCTGCATTGGGGCCACATTGGATCAAGTGAAACCAATCTTGAAATTTCTTTGATTTCTCAAGTCAGGCCTGCATGTGTCTCCCATCTGACACGACGCTGGCTGTCATCTTGACAGGACGACATGTTTGATGTTCTCACCCCATGGTGGGTGTAGTGATGGAAAGGAATTTCAGGCTGGCTAGAAACAAAAATCTTGTGCTACTCCACTAAATATTTTGGCTCCAGAATAGATCATTATAAATATTTGCAATCAGCTCTCTTAATCTACAGTGAGTTCTAGAAACTTCTTTTTCTCCATTTGTTTTTTTATTGGGTCCTTCTATTTTCTTGCTTTTCAGAGTGCGGTTGTCTATAAAAAATGACAGACAGAGCATCAATCACAATTAAATTCTTCAGGAAGGTAAGATGACTAGGAATGCTAAACAGGATGGCTGGAAACAAGAAAGACTTGCTACTGTCATTATTAACTCTGTGAAAGTGCAAACACTCCTTTGTCTCGCTGAATGATGGAGCTACACATGCTCACGTGCTTTTAAGCGTCCCAAGGGTTTAGGGAAAAACCAAAAAAAAAAGTTTCAGGCTTAAGACTTCTGAGGCAGCTTTCTCTCTAACCCCCTCAATGAGTTTAGTCATGCAAGGAAAGATTCTTTAAAGTTACCAAAGACTTTGTTTAATGCCCAAGAAAATGCAGACTGTCAGCACCCTTTGTCAGGTTTTGGTGGCTTAAGTCCATTCCCCAATACACTGGTGACCCTCCACCTTCATTCACTAGTTTCTTTTTGACATCAAGCGCTGGATAATTGTTTGATTTCCTTCTAGGTAAAAGGAGATTAAATGCCCAGCTGCAACAGCTGACACACAAAAGGGAAAATATAGTTTAACCACCATATTTATCAAGATAATTTTTCTTCCACACACTGATTAATAACATTAGCCAACATCCCCTTTGGCTTGCGGAAAGAGAGGTGGGGAGAGACATGTCCCCCTCAGAGTATCAGAAACAGGAGTTGACAGTTCAAGGCAAAAATGATTTGCATGTAAATTCTGATCAAAAGCAAGTCTGCACCCTGAAGTTGTCAAGTTTTGCTACCAATTTGACACTTAAATGGGCTATAGCAAAACTTGATTTAAACTGAAGAGGAAAAAAACATGGCAACTCAATTACCCCCTAGCAGATCGGATCTGGCAGCTGAGGTCAAACTTTTCACCCTGCCATTACATTTCTCAATACCTGATGCTTTAAACAAACACTATGTATTCCTCCTACAATCCTGGAGGAAAATGCATTTCTCAGGGCTCCCTACTGTGCCCCAGATTAAAAAATAAAGTTTCACTTGTGTGGGATCTGGGGCCATTTTCTCCATGTAAATTTCTGAATAAATCAGTACTTAAGAAATGGCCTTTTGCACTGAGAAAAATAGTCTCTGCTTTAAAAAAAAAAAAAATTGTGGGGAAGATTTGTGGAGTATTAAAAGATGATTTAAAAACAAATATTCCCATAACATTAGAGGCAAAAGGGTGACCTGTTTTTAGTTTGCTTTTAATATATTTCATATTTGAGCTTAGGCTGAACAGCACATTAATTCAGCAGGGAGAAAAACAGCTAGCTAGTTCCAAATCGGCTCCAAATTTATGGAGGACAAACTATCTCATAAGGCCCTGGGACAAAGGCTCAAATCCAGGAAAGACCCAGTTGGCCTCTGGGAATTCCGTCCCACCAGGGTTTGAATGCTGCGGTTTCCTGGGCTATTCAATCACTGCAAGAGTTCTCATTCCTGCAACAACTATTTAAACCAACAGTTGTTTAAACTCTTCTTATAAGTGCCCTAAAGCAGATCCAAAACTGCTTTTTTCCTTTTTTAAAAAAAGCACTTGTTTCCCTAAGTTGGTTTTAAGCTCTTCCTATAAAAGCAATGAGTTTATTGACTCTGCATTCACCATAATTTCTAGTTCTTATAACAGGTAGCCAGGTAACACGTAGGAAATTATTTTACTTTTTTAGCCAATAAATACATTACATATTTACTGGATGCCAGGCACTGTTCTGAGCACTAGGGGCCCAAACATGAGTAATAGCTGCTTACAGTTGGGAAGACAATCACATACACAACTAATTACAATAGTGTGGGATAAACACTGCAAGAAAGTAATATTCAAAGTATATGAGAACACATTTAACTAAGGGATTCAGTCTGGGGGAGCGAAAGTTTCAAATTCCCCTGGTGACCGGGACTGTATCTATATTGGCATCCAGCAAATTGTGGAGCAGAGTGCTAGTGGGGAGGTAAGATGTTTCTACAGAAGCCAGTCAAGTGGAAATAAAAAAGCCTGTTTGGCCAGGTGCTAGGTAGGGGAAGACAGTATGGTGATAAAACGAGAATCCTATGGCTACACACATAGGACAAATGTATGAAACCGCACTCCTCTTGTGTCTGGTCTTCCTATAAGCCTATCATGCCAATCCCCAAACTTGGAGCATGCCCACCATTGGTGGTGTACTTGCTATGCTGTTACTCAAACATGCCAAGCTTGTTCTGGCCTCAGGGCCTTTTCACTTGCTTTCCCTCTGCCAGGTTTCCAAACCTTTGCACAAGCTATCTCACCTTCAGCTCTTTGCTTAAATGTCATTTCTCAGAGCAGCCCTCCCTGATATCTCTACCTAAAATAAGCTCCCACACCCACTTCTGGGACACCTAACCCTTTACTCCTGTTTTATTTTCAATACGGTATAATGTTGCTAACAGAAATTTTATTATCTGTTATTATGTCTGCTCCTCACTAGATTATAAGCAGCATGATAATCAGGCCTATACCCCCAGATCCTAGAACAGATAGTAGGTGCTCAATAAACATATAGTGAATCTATTAATAACCTTTAACCCCTAGGTGCTGATAAGCTAATATCTCTGAATTAATGCTATAAAGAAAATTAAAACCCAAAAGACTCTGACAGACTCTGACTTCTAAGCCCTTGCATCGAGAGCAAATAATGCTATAGGAGTTAATGCAAATGTAGCATTTTTTAAATCTAAATACAGCCAGAGGGAGAAAATTGCCAACACATCAACAACAACAAAAAATAGCCATTTATACTGAGCCAAATCTCTGAGATCTTTCTGAAAATATATATTTAACTCTAACCAGGTTCCCAGGCTTCCCACAAATCACCACCATGCAAGAGGAAACCATGGGAGAAGTTATGTTCTGCTTCTGAACATTTAAGCATTTTTATCAATATTATTTGCCAGTGTAAATATTTCCCCCATAACTTAATATTTAAAATAAGAGTGCACCAAACTGAGGCTTATAATGTGCAAAGGAAACAGTTCAGTCTAAGGTATTCATGACTTCAGTCATTCTCTCATAAAACAACAGATGAAATAAAATGTATGACATTCCCAAAGAGGGAGTTTCTCGTGTAATTCATCTTAAAATGCAATGTTCTGTCATCTCAAGTAACACTTACTGAAAGCAACCATCAATACTTTTTGTCAAAAGCCCGTACTCTGTGTAAAATGTTCCATCAATCTCTATTTACATAAAACAAAAAACTTTCAGTGTGGTTCTAACACACAGCCATGGAGAAGCTCCATCTCCAGTTTTCATGCTCTGCTGAAAAATAATTTGACTGACACCAGAAAAATAAAGATGACCCTTAAAGGAAAGCTTTTAGGAAAGGGAAAGCTGCAAGGGAAAATGCCTTACATTGTTGGACACATGTCCTACTGAAGAGAAGTTTTTTTGGTTTTAAACCATACGATATGTATTCTCTCAAAATAAACAATTCCATTCTGCCAGGAAATTCTCTAAAAAGCTTTCACTCAATTGCATGCAAGCAACACTAATATAGGGATGGCACCCCGCTGATTCTAAACTTGAACATGCAACCTGTACCACTCTATTCCAAGACAGAAATTTTGGCATTCAGTACTGTAGAATGTGAATATCACATGAGGCTAGAAGAAGGTCATCGCCTGGGGATGTTTATAAAACACACAAATTAAGGTATTAGCCTTTCACCCTGGGGGTCTGAAGATCAAATCCTAGCTTAGGTAACACACATAAAGTCTCTCTGCCAGCTTGTCCTAATACTTGCTTGTTGAAATCATACAGACCCTTTCCTCTGACCCAAGTTAACAAAGGCATAGATGAGAAAGCTAAGAAATGACAGGTCAAAGCCAAAAAAAAACAAAACAAACAAACAAAACTACTCAATGCCCATCTGAGACATTTTAACTTCATGCTCAGTGACCATTTTTTGCCATTTTTCACCCTCTCCCTATGATTTTAACAGTCTACAGTTGAAGATTACACAAGAGACAACACTGCCACTTACATCTTTTGAATCACAAATATAAGACGCATTAGGAAATCACTTAACCTTTCCTAATTATTCTTACACTCACTCACTCAGCATGCTACGTGAAATGGGGTAGAGGGTGCAGCAGGTGGCCAGATACAGCTTCAAGTACTGATGCAGGGACTCGGCCAAATTGCTGCACTGCTTTGAGTCTCTGTGTTCTGCAAAGCTCAGGCAGCACAAAGCTTCCAGGGTCTCCTAGGAGGAGAAATGACAACATAGCAGATAGGGTCTTGGCTCCCCTTCGATGCAGGGCCTCATCAGTATCTGCTTTATATATGATGAGCTAACAAAGTTTAAGGTTTCATTTGCAACTGTGTCCTCAGACCTCAAAAGTCTCTCCAGCTCTAATAATCCCCAACCGTATACTGCGGTGGAGCAGGAACACATATACCCCAAGCAGGTGTGATGAGCCCTGAACTTTGGGTTAAAGAGGACGGAGAGAAGAGCATACCTCAGTAAAGTCATGTGAGCTGCGTGTGAACCACCACGGTATATAAACGGTTAGGATTTTCAAGGGTAGAGGCTGGGACTTGATGGAGGATAGAGAGAGTATCCTATAGAGGGGACACACAGGACAAGCACAGAGCCAGGCCAGGGGGCATGTTTGAGAAGGAGGGCATCTCTAGAAAGGAGGGGAAAAACAGATAGGAGTGATTAAATGCCTGCATGCCCGGCTGAGAATTCTAAACTCCCTGGACCCAAGAGGTACTCACTCCACCCAGTCATGAATGCAAGTGTTCCTCCCGGCCCCCAAGCAACCCAAGCTCATTTCAATACTTTGATCGCATCTGCAAATCCCTTACACATTTGTCTAGATCTGAACTTCCATTTTTACAGGCCTGGCTCAGGCCTCATACATTTGGCAGTCAATACAGGCTTTGATAGCAAGGATAATGAGGATAAATTATGCCAGGCACTGTGCTGAGAGCTGTACAGTCAGGGTCTCATTTAATCCTGACATTCAGGGAGGTAGGTACACCACCATGCCGTGGGAGAGAAAATCAAGGCTTAGAGAGACTTAACAATTTGCCTGATGTCACACAAAGCTAGGCAGAGTCAGAGCAGAACTCAAAACCCAGAAGTACCCAGCCTCTCAGCCACATGGCCTGTCTCAGGAGGATTCTCAGGGGCTGAGCCAGAAGTAGCCACAAGTGGAATGCCTCCAGGTGATGGAAAAGATGCTTCCATCAGAGGTTGCATGTTATAATAACGATACACTGACAAGGCTTTGAGCTAAATGGAAAAATCCTTCCCCCCAAAATAAGGAACACAAAGTAAAAAGAAAGCTCTTCAGCATATAGTGTGACAGAAGAAAATAGTCTCTTAGCTAATTTGGGCATAAAAGTTCACTCTTGACCTGAACGTAAGGCAAGGGAGTAGCTGAAATACCAGAGCATCTATGCTCCCTGGCAATTCTAGGTCTAATTACCAACCATCAGTAAGATACCTGTTATTTGTCCAGCATATGCTGGGTAATATGGGGGATACAATGAGGACACTGTTTTTGTCCTCATAGTTCTCAGAGTTAAATGTCAAGCAAGGCTGATCCTAGATCAAAAATGCTTCAGTAGGCCAGGCACAGTGGCTCATGCCTGTGATCCCAACAATTTGGGAGGCCGAGGCAAGAGGATAAATTGAGAGTTCAAGACCAGCCTGGTCAGCATAGTGAGACCCCCATCTCAACAAAAAAAATTTTAAGAATTATCCCCAGCTACTACTAATTACAGCCCCAGCTACTGGGAGGCTAAGACAAGAACCCAGAAGTTCAAGGACACAGCGAGCTATGATCACGCCACTGCATTACAGCCTGGGCAGCAGAGTGAGACTCCATCTCCTAAAAATGCTACAATAAAAGAAGAGCAAGTGGGTCCAATATACAGTTGTGTAGAGCAGTATGGAATGGACCACAAGTACAATAGCAGTTCTGAGAAGAACCTGAGCAGCTAGGAAAGGTCTGGCATCATGTGAACGTGCCCTGCAAGGATGGTTAAGATCTGGGTAGACAAAAAGAAGGCAATACGGAGCAAGCAGAACAGCAACTCAGGAGCCAATGTGAGCAAAGCCTGGATGGGAGAGGAACAGAGTGAGGGCGGCATGGCGCTGAGGCAGAATGATGAGCAGCCAGGTCAGACAATAAGGAGGTGGCGTTCTCCTCCATCCCACAATCCAGAACACCAGCTGACCCAACCTCTCATTCTAAAGGATTGCATAGAATAATTCAGAGTCTTGCTGAAAGTCATACAGCCAATTTAATGGCACAGAGGGCTCAGAACAGCTCTAATCACTGCCTCCTGGCCTGGTCCACTTTCCAGTAGACCACACTGCCTCCTCCCAGAAGCATAAACAACACTTGTTCCTCCGAGGGCAGGGGGCATCCGGAACCTGAGGCAGAGCAGTTCCAATTGTAAAGATGAGTCCACTTCAACTTTATCCAAAATGCCTACAAGGCCCTTACCTGATTTTCTTTAGTCACACCCAATTTTTTTTAAGGTTTTATGCTGAAAACCCTTGAATGATAAAGTTCTCTTCAGGAATCACTTCAAGTTCTTCAGAAATGATCTAAGCATTCTTTGCTCTGAGTAATTTGCATTAGTTAGCTCATTGTCTCCCCCAAAATGCATTAGGAACAGAAAAGAAATTAAGATGGGAAAATAAAAGAGCAAGAGAGTATCTAAATTTCAGTGTTTGCCTTTCACAGAGGGATTCATGGCTTGAATAACAAATCTTTAAGCTGTTGCTGACAGTGCACTTCATAAAAGGACGACTAGAGAAATAAATAAATAAATAAGAAGTAAGTAAGTAAAAGAAGCTAAAGGAAAGACAAGGACCTCAACTGGAATTCCAGGGAAGAAATCAGAAAGCAGAGAATGCTTACTATTTCAGGTTGTTGATGGTGTGTCAATCCTGAGAAGAAAAACTTGGTTGAAATCTTTGTGAGAATGTTCCAATCATAGTGTAATCCTGATATGGAAAAAAAAAAAAAATCACTGAAAAACAGGCTAAAGAAAGCAACAAAAACAAAAAATTCATGACAATGAATTTCTAATTTAGAAGATAAAAAGAACTGTCTTTTACCAAAAATAGTGATAGATTGTAAGACACATTCATAAAATGTTTTTCTACAACAAGCATAACACTAAGTCTCTTCGTGGTGGACAGAGACATCATCAAATAAACATGTTTTTATTTATTTGGGGTTCTGAGTTTTGTTTTTGGTTTTTCAATGAAGGTTATGGGTATAGAGAAATTCTGGTGTATAGTTTAAGCTCATACTACCAAAACTTTCCTCTGAATCTGACCCTCCATTACCTAAGTACAAACCCTAATTAGGCTTAAAAGGGGAGGAAGAAAGAAACATATCTATTTCCTTAGGAGTCTTATTTTGGGATTCAGAATTCTTCAAACAACTCAAGCTTGAATTATTCAGTCATTTTGTGGTTTCAGTCAAGGTTTTATGAGCATTTTCTGTCTATCAGCCATCACAAATTGGGGAAAAGAAGACAAAAACATCGTAATTCAGACGCTATTCTGAGGCTATGTCTATGGTCTGACAATGTTCAAAGGCAGCTTGCCCGCCAAGAACTAACACACACTTTGGAAAGCAGTCCTTGACTTAAAAGCTAAAGATTAGAAACTATTGTCATCTTCCATTCTTACTCCTCAAGTTGACTCATAAACCTAGAATCCCCCCTGCCAAATATATGCACCCACAATATTGCCAAGAAAGCAAAGAAAAGTTCTAAGAGTCAGGACAGCTATAAACAATCTTAAATGCCACCCAATTCAATGGTAGCATTTTTTTCCCTGTTTTTTTCTTAACTTCTGTTTTAAAGTACACCACATGAAGCAAGTCCCAGGAGGACCACTATCCACCAAATGTGATGGGCAACTAACTGCCACACACAGCACTTTGCACCCAGTAGGTGTTCAAAGGTATTTGCTGAATTGAATCAAACAGACACAGGTTTGCATTATAAGCACCTCACAACTGCGCATCAAGGCACTTCAAATACTCACCCTCATATACTATGTTCCCTGTAAAAGACCTAACTTATGCTGCATGTGCAGAGGCCTGTGATGTAGAGAGCATGAACAGAGCCTGTTGATGCCAGGAATGGCCAAGAGAAGGAAGATTAAAACTGGGTTCTGTAGGACACCATCTAAGTCACTGGATCTACCCACCTGCCCTAAATGCTACCCTAACACCTAGGCAATAGATTTCCTTTACTGTTGAAACCAGGTTGAGTCACTTGCAATATAGAGTCCTCATATGTTGCACATATTGCATGTGCATTTTATTTTGTCTTTTGACAAAGTCCCCTCCAAATGTCACCTCCTCCAAGGAGATGCAATTAATTGTTACTCTCTCTGCACCCCGTGGAATATCGTTGACTCTCTCTCTCCACTCATCCTCTGAGTGGGCCCAACTCTCCCAGTGATAGCAAGGGAAAGGAAAGGCTCACTCAGCAGCAGACTGCCACGACTGCCTGATCCCAAACACAAGACACCAGAGAATAAGCTTCAAAGTTTCCCACTCCATGACTTTCCAGAAAGTGATGTCCTCTTGTACATCAAGAGACAAGAAAACATAGATGTGCAATGACATAATTTATTATTTACCTACTTTTAACCAAGTCAGTGGGAGAAACAATAAATATGAGTATGCCCAGAAGTGTCTCTTACTCAGACCCATAAAAACTCATTTATAAATAACTCAAAATTTCCACCCAGGATTGATGCTGTCTCTGCTGCACAAAAGTCTCCCAGGCTCTCTTGTCAGCCTTTCCCTGAAGGAGATCCAAAGAGACCCTCAGTTACCCCACCCCTGATTGCTGTCTATTTCATTTGTATATAGGTTTTCCTCATTAAAATGTCATTATAAAATGAGGAGTCCATTTTAAGGGTAAAAAAGAGTGGTATCTAAATATACTAATATCTCAGCCTTTACTGAAACTAACTTTTACGTAGTCCAATTCCTACCATGTTCTTTGTTATCCTCTCAGTTGAAAGAATGTAGAATATTCTACAGCTCTGCAGGCGACTTCTCTTTCCATAAAATCTCACTAACTAGGATATGCTTTTCAAAATTTACCAACCTAGTGCCTTTCTTTTCAACTTGCTATAAAATACATTCTTTCTCTGAGTAATAAGGCATACTCCACAAATGTGGCTGTGTTCTGTCTTATATTAATATCATAGTTAGCTATTTGAGGTTTGTCACTCCCACGAGACAGCGAGCCCCTTGAGGGCAAGGACAACATCTTTTCTTTAATTGCTTACAGTGCCCAGAACCAGGCTTCATACAAAACAAACCAGTAGTTTCAAACTTGAATATACATCAGGATCAACCATGGAGCTCATTAAAAATACAGATTCCTGAGTCCCACCCCAGGGACTCTGAGCCACTAGGTCTGCGGTAGGGTCAGGGAATCGGCATTTCTAACAAAGTGGATCTGAGTGATGCAGCTTGTCTGCATCCTACTGAGAACGACTCAAGCAGAACTCAGTATGTCTCAACCATACTGAGAATGACTCAAGCAGGACTACAATGAAAAGTTTGAAATGAATAAGAGTACAAACTTAGCTAGAAAGATTTTCCAATGCTCACCACCACTCCTCTGTCCAGCATGCGCACCTGAGGATGTCTCCCGGATCCACCTCCAGCCCCTGGAAAGCAGAGCCTGACATTTGGCAAACTGGTCTCTCCCAAGAGCAGAAAAGGTACCTTCTCCAAGCCCTTTCCTCTTCCCTCAAAGTGTCAACACCCAGGCCCAAAAATTACACCTGGGGTCTCAGAACCCCAAATGCTCAAAGATAGCAAGCGGCCCGGATCAAAAATTCCAGAATTTGGCACATGAAAAACATGGAAACTGAGGCTGTGGAACCATGATGGAATCTGGCAACCAGGAATGCCTTTGTCACCTCTCCCCAGGATCTTCGTGATCTGGCTGAAAAGTCAAACTTCTAGCAGGCAAACAAATCTGAGATGTTACGAAAATAATGAAGACAGCAACAAGACAAATAACAGCCCAGGAGGTCATAAAAGGGGACACTGGCTTCCTTTAAGAAAAACTGTAAATACTCCCTTGTACTAGCTCTTTTTTTTTTTTTTTTTTTTTTTTTTGAGGTAGTCTTCCCCTATCTGCCAGGCTGGAGTGCAATGGTGCAACAGCTTACTGCAACCTCAAATTCCTGGGCTCAGGTGACCCTCCCACCTCTGGCTCTTGAGTTGCTAGGACTACGGGTGCACACCAGTTTTCTTTTTTTTTTTTTTTGAGACAGGATCTCGCCATGTTGCCCAGGCTGAGCTCAAGTGACTCTTCTGCCTCAGCCCCACAAAGTGCTGGGATTACAGGCATGAGCCACCGCACCTAGCCTCACTGAGTACTTTCTAAGGCCAATTCCTTTTGGCCTAGCTGGACTGTAAATTCCTTCTGGGCAGGAAATGTATGTCTCATCTCTTGTATCTACATTAAAATTGAACATACCCTGGGTGATTAAAAGACCCTATCCTTCCATCAGAGAACAAGAGTGCTGGCTTTAGAGCCAGAGAGAACCAAGGTCAAACACCACCGCATCTTTAAACCCCCATGGCACTTAGAAGCAGACTTTGTACAAAAGAAACCAGTCATCACCACATATTCTTGTGCCAATCACTCAGCTCCTGCTGCAAAGCAACAAAGGGTGGGAGTACAGGGTATGGAGGGTCTGGCTGTTGAGACCCTCAGGTTTGCTCAGACTCTGCTGACCCTAAAAGGCCACACTCACCACGAGTCTGTGAAGGAAGGGAAACTTTAGTGTAACTCCTACTGCTCCTGCTGTCCAGCTGTCCTTCCCTCTTTTTTGGGATAATGCTTCATCCTTCAGGACAAACCTGCATTGTCCAACAAGTTCTCCTTGACCACCCGACTGTGTTAACCACCCCCTCTGCCACCTCTCTTCAGCACTCGTCCCACTGTATTATACCTCCCTGTGGCCATGTCTGTCTACCCACTGGCTAACAACATTAAGGAAGAGCTGGTGATATCCCGGCCTCCACTGTAACCCCAGAGACCAGCACAGTGTCTGGCACACACAGACACTCAAGAGACATGCCCAGTGAAACAGTAGACCTTGCTTAGCTTCTATCTTCCCAGATGTGAAATGTGAGCTGTTGTCATAACAGATGATATCACACAACCTGGAATGGTCCTCATTCAATAAACTATAAATATTCTCATTGAGATTGCTAATAGTGAACTATTAGTTACCAAAAAGCCCATAGTGCTGGAACTATAGACAACAGAGTTCAATACAAGGGGCAAGGAGCCCAGGTACCAGCACCAGTGGTTTTCTGAGATCCTGTCCTCCAGGATCAATCCCTGAAGCCCACCTTTAGGTTCCACTCCCAATAAAAATCACTCAGGAATCGTGAAGAAAGGAATGTCGGCTCTTTGTTTCAAGTGGCCCCATGTTCTTCCCCAGTCTCAGTGAGCCATTACCTGAAACCAAGAGTCTAGCACGAGGCAATGCAGAGAAAAGCCGTTCCCACAGTGAAGGAGTGAGGCAGGTTGATTTATGAGGAAGGATTCTAAAGAAGTTAAATACACACCAGTTGGCACAGCAACCCGGGGTGAGGAATGGGGGTGCCCTTCACAGCCAGGAAACATCAGGGATGAGTCAACACTGAGGTCAGCAGCAAGGAGGGGGCAACACAGGTCCCTCCATTCTGGGAAGGACTCACAGGCATTCGTCACTTGTCAACTGACCCAAGGTGCTTCATGCATTGCTGTCCCTGAATTCCTGCAATTCTGTGATGCAATTAAGAACTCCTCCCTTGGGAGAGTCACTATGAACAGTACTCCATGGAGACTTACCGAGAATTCCCATCCATCATTCTCATCAATCAATGTTTTGGGTTTTTTTTCAAATTCTAAAAGAAGCATATGATCACTGTAGAAATTTGGGAAATATAAACTATATAAAGAGGTAGGACCCATAATCCCACTGGCATGTTTCTCTCAAGGTTTTTAATCTGTTTTTTAGCCTTTTTATTTTTTTACCAAGTTTTATATATTTTTTAAAGAATATATAAATATGCAAATATGTAACTACCTAAAATATACGTATGTTTTAAAGAATCAAGAAATTCTATGGTTACAAAAATAAATATCTTATTCCCTTTCTTTCCCCCTCATCTCTCCTTCCACCATCTCTCTGAGCTGATGCTTTGGTATTTTCCTCCATGTCTCTTGATTTTTCAGTTAAGGCATTAGCTATTGATTTCCTACTATGGTTCACTCTTCCTATGCCACAAGCATAGACCCTTTCTATTCCTGCCTCCATTTTTCCAATATAGACACATTGTAATTTGGGTTAGACAATATTTTGTGTTCATAATTATATTCCTCATGCTATAATTGTGTAAGATGTAAAAAACTAATTCTTCCTTCCTGCATGTTTTTTGTTTTCCCAGGAGTTAAGAATTCTCTACTGATAATTCAATACCAATTTCTTAGCCAATTTTTTAAGTCACCTCTCAAGATGTCCAGATGCATCAGGTGTTACAACATCTTCATCATGCTGGGGAAGATGCTCCTGGAGCTTTCTCTCCCAGCCACTCCAGGCTGATGGCACTCCAGGTCTGCTGATAGCTGCCTTCTGGGATCTCCCTTGCCCATGACCCTGGAGATGCCCTTTCCCTCTCCCGAGCACATCTCCTTTCTGGTTTACTCTCTTGTTTTCACTGAACACCTTCTCCAGTAGTTACCTAAGATGGTAAAATTTTTGAGACATTTCATACCTACAATTATCTTCATCCTTCCCTCAATCTTGATTGCTTCTTTGGCTGGTAACAGACTTTTGGTTAAGGAACTTTTCCTTTCAGAATTCTGAAGGTATTGCTCCAGTATATCCTAGCTTCCTGTGTTGACATTTGGAAGTCTGAGGCCCTTCTGAATCCCAGTTCTTTATGTCTGCCATGTTTTTCCAGCTCCTAGTATCCTTAAATTTCACAGTCGTGTGAGGTGGTGTGAGTCTATTTTGATGCTAGGCATTTAGTGAAATCTTTCAATCTGGAACCTTTTGCCCCTCTGTTCTAAAAAAATCTCCTGAAATAATTCCCAGTTACCATTTCTTCCTTTTACTCTAGAACTTCAATTATGTTGGACCTCTGAGACTGCTCCTTTTTTTCCCTCCTTTCTCATCTCCATCTTTGCCTTCTCTTACTCTGCTAAGAAAACCACCTCCTGTAGATTTTTCATTTCTTTTACATGTGTCTAATTTTTAAGGGCTTTTTTCTTATCCTGTACATATTGTTCATATGATACAGTATTCTGTTTTTGTTTCAGTGCTATGCTATCTCATTTTCTCTCTCCCAGGATATTAATACTAGGTTTTTCTTTTGTGTTTTCTTCTCCCAGCATAGTCCCTGATTCCTCCAAGTTTCTTCCTTTCTTTCCTGTTTATTCTGATCTCTGTCGTTCATGCTAGAGGTTTCTCATAAACATCAAGCAATCCTTAAATTTCTGCCCATATTTAAGAATAGATAACTAGAAACTGGCTGGAATCTCTGGAAAATGGAAAGGGCTTGTCATCTGGAGTTTCACAATAAGGTGATCTAACCAGGCCAACTAGTCGGTGAAGTTCAGGGGAAGTACTTTCAACTCTCTTTTTCGTCTGGTCAGTGTCTTCTCAACCCCTGCTTCAGGGATAAAGGCTTGGCTACCACAGTACTAAATGCCAAGGAGGTAAAGAGCATTGGGTGAAGAATGTCTCAAAATCCACTATGTATGTGTTGATTAATATGCATGTTCAATTACCAGTTGCCTGTGGTGAACATCATCCTCAACAGTTTCTGGGAGTCCCAAGTCCAGACATCCTCTGGCTTATGCTCCCAACAAAAGAAACTTTCAATCTTTCTCCAGAGTGTGGTAAGCAAAGTTGTCGAATGAGAGATGGCATCTGAAGTCTTACAACTTTCAGAGGTACTTTCAGAGGTAATTGTGCTACCAACTCTCAGGCATTGGGCAACTCTCCAGTATAAATCATATTGGTTCTCAGCTCTCCCTCCTGCTGATATAGGTTGGGTTCAATTCCCTTATCTACTTTTCTACTTGCAAAACTCTATTGTTGGCCAGGTGCAGTGGCTCACATCTATGATCCCAGCACTTTGGGAGGCCAAGACAGGTAGATCGCTTGAGCTCAGGAGTTCAAGACTAGCCTAGGCAACATGGTGAAACCCTGTCTCTACAAAAAAAAAAATACAAAAATTAGTAGGGTATGGTGGCATGTGCCTGTAGTCCTAAGCTCCTTGGGAGGCTGAAGTGGGAGAATCACTTGAGCCCAGAAGGTCGAGGCTGCAGTGGGCCAAAATCCCCCTACTGCACTACAGGCAAAATTGTGCCACTGCACTCCAACATATAAATATATAATATATAATTACATATTATTTATAATTATGTATTATATATTATTTATAATTATTATATAATTATACTAATATATTCTATAACTGTAATTGTATTATAAAGTATATATAATTTATGTAATTATATAGTATATAGCATACAGTATATTACATATTATATGTTGCTGGTGCCTACATTCTTGTAATCTTCATCCTGCGAGTTTATGCCTTTTAAAGAGTGAGACCCTGTCTCAAAAGAAAAGGAAAACAACAAGGGTTAGCAAAGATATGGAGAAACTAGAACTTTCATATATGACTGGTGGGAATATAAAATGGTGTGCTGTTGTGAAAACAGTTTGGTAGTTCCTCAATAAATTAAACATAGAATTATGATATAGCCTATCAATTTTATTCCTAGGCATACATTCAAAAAATGCAAATAGGTGTTCAAACAAAAAGCTGCACAAGAATGTCCACAGTAGCATTATTCATAATAGCAAAATGTAAAAACAACCCAGAAATGGATAATGGATAAACCAAATGTGGCATCCCCACAATGGAATATTATTCAGTCACAAAAAGGAATGAAGTATTGGCATATGCTACAACATGGATGAACCTTAAAAACAGTATTCTGAGTGAAAGAAGCCAGACACAAAATACCACATACTGTATAATTCCATTTATGTGAAATATCCAGAATAGGCAAATGTGTAGAGACAGAAAGCAGATTAGTGGTTGCCAGGAGTTAGAGGGAGGGGAGAATGCGGAGTGATGCTTAACGGGTATGAGTTTTCCTTCTGGAGGCATGAAAATGTTCAGGAACTAGATGGAGGTGGTGGTTGCACAACATCATTTGAATTAAATGCTAATTAATTATGTACTTTAAAATAATTTAAATGGTACATTTCATATTATGGTTTTTGTTTTTGTTTTTTTGAGATAGGGCCTCGCTCTGCCATCCAGGCTGGAATGCAGTGGCATGAACACAGCTCACTGAAGACTTGAACTTCTGAGCTCCAGCCATCCTCCTGCTTTAGCCTCCACCAGAGTAACAGGAACCACAGGCATGTGCCACCACACCCAGCTAATTTTTTAATTTTTTTTTTTAGAGAAATGGAGTCTTACTATGTTGTCCAGGCTGGTCTCGAACTCCTGGGCTCAAGCAATCCTTCCACCTTGGACTCCCAAAGTGCTGGGATTACAGGTGTGAGCCACCACACTTAGCCTAAATTATGTATTTTTTTAACCAAACAATTAAATATAACTGTTGCTGCCTCCATTCTTGTAATCTCCATCCTGTGAGTTTATGCCCCTTTTTGTACTGTTTTATGGGGTTTGCGGGGAAACAAAACATTCGTGGGTTTCATCTGTCATTCTCACCTGTATTATTTACCTGTCAATCTCAGCCTTACATTATTTAAAATATAAAATCATCTGGGCAGAGTAGTTCACACCTGTAATCCCAGCACTTTGGGAGGCTGAAGCAGGAGTATTGTTTGAGGCCAGGAGTTTGAAACCAGCCTGGCCAACATAACAAGACCCAATCTCTACAAAAAATTAAAAATTAGCTGGGTGTGGTGGTACATGCCTGTGGTCCCTTCTACTCTGGAGGCTGAGGCAGGAGGATCCCTTGAGCCCAGGAGGTTGAGGCTGCAGTGGGCTATGATCACACCACTGCACTCCAGCCTAGGTGACAGAGTGAGACCCCATCTCTAAAAAGAAATGAAAATAATAAATAAATAAAATAGTAATAATATATAAAGTCAACAAATATTTACCGGGGTGATAGAAAACATAAAGCACTATGAGGCAGAATCCTATCTTCAAGGAGTTTTACAATCAAGTTGGAATTTTTTTTAATATAATGAAAGAAAACCATGTAATAATTGTCGTCAGAATGGCTCAGACAGTATGTGCCATGGAGATCAAAAGAAAAGGCTGTAGCTGTGGATATTATGAAAGGCTTTACAATAAACACTGAATCAGAGTTTGGTAAGAAATACCCTAAAAGAGAAGATAATTCGAGGAGTTTGGGTAAGGAATGAGATAAACATAGGAAAACACAAATATACTAGGCTATGGTGAGGACACCAGCTGGGCCAGTTTGTAATGAACTATATTATTTTTAAAAAGTGGTCTGGAATGAGGTTGTAAAGAGCCTATTTGCCCTTTTCTCACAAAAAAAAGAAAAGAAAAAAGAAAAAGAAAGCCTGCAGATACAATTATCTCAATCCCAGTCTTACCAAGTCAGTTAAGCTGTTTGCATTAGCCAACCCATTCAGAACTCTACATACTGGACTTAATCCTGGGCATTTTCATTACCTGGTCTAGAAGAAGATAAATGGCCCAGATCATTATAAACTACATACTCCAATCTGCTGCAGAATTTCATTACCCTTGGCATGGCAGACCTGGGCTCACATCCCTGCCCAAACTTCCACACAAAAGGTACTCACAAACCACACTTACCTCTCACCCATCATTCTGAGTCAGCCCTGAAAGTAGGGGCAAATAACACCTGCCGACTGGTAACCAAATAACCGCCAAAGGCCTGAAATGCCCTCTCCTTATCAGTTAAATGGGGATATCAGAGGATCCAAGTGAGGATGCTGTACAGCCAACAAATGGTCTGCAGGAAATTTGTCAATGGTCTGGGAAGAAGGGTAAAATCATCACCCAAACCTCTGTACCCAGCACTGGGCTTCCCAGCTATGAATCAATATATAAATTATCTCTATGGCTTTGGCAAATGTATGTTGGGTTTTGGTCACTTGTACCTAAAAGAGTCCTAATTCATACATACCCTTAACTAAGCCCCACCACCACTGGACTCAATCATCTTACACTTTAAAGCACCTCCAAACTCAGGTTCCCTTTAAATCAGCTAGGCTGCAGGCTCCCTGGGTGTCTTTCTATCTCCCTCACATCAACTTGCACATCTCAAGTACTTAACAAATGCCAGATGGATGGATGGGACAAAATTAACAAAAGGAAGACCAAAGAACAAGAACAAAAAAATACTAAAACTTCTCCCCAACTTCCTGTTTATTCATCTTTCTTTCTAAATCCCTTGGAATAGGATTTCCATAATGTCTTCATCTGATTACTACATAGGCGAAGTTGTGAAGAAGACACCATATACATGGAGAACTCCATTAGGGTGATCTATACCAACTTCCCATTTACTATCCCCGTGACCCTGGGAGCGCAGCAAAGGAGAAAGAAGAGCCTAATTCCTATGTATGCCAGGCACTGTATTAGGTGCTTTGTAAATATTCTCTCACACAATCATCACCGAGACCCTAAATTACAGGTTTATTGGTCCCCCATTATACAGATGAGTAACCCCAAGACTCAGAGAATTTAAAAATCTTGCCCAAGATCACACAAGTAGGCAGAGAACAGATTCAAACTTGAGCAGATCTGTCTCCACAATCCACTCTACTTGAAGGTCAATTATTTACATGGATAAATGCCCCCATGATAAGAGCTGGGGGCCCCAAAAAAGACCAATCAACCTCTTCCAAAATGTCTCTTCCCCTGAAGCTAGAAATTCTCCCACTATAAATTCATTCATTGGGTTGCTTTGTCCAAGACCCCTCTATAATCTTATTAATAATAATTTACATTTGTATTAACCCTTCATTAGTCATGAATCACTTTCATGTAAATTCTTTTGTTTGATCTGCCCAGCAAAACTCATACAGTTAGGAATGTTATCCCCATACTGCAGATGAGAAAACCAAAGCTTGGAGTGGTAAAGAGGCCTATCCAAAGCCAAGTCGCTGACGGTTGACATCCTCAGTCTTCCAACTCCATGTTTTCAGATGCTTTTTCTATATAAAAATTAACTGGGGTGGGGGCTGACATTTTATCAGACACTAAGGGTGAATGGTGCCTCAGGAAGGGGCAGAGAGAAGAAAGGATGCAGGGAAGAAGGGAGAAGGATGGCACAGATAGAGGAGTCTAAAGGCTAACTCTGCCCATCACACAATCTGCCCTGGCCTTGAACTGAACTTAGATGCCCAGGTATTATTATGAGAGTAGCCACACATCCCAGTCTGGGACAGTTCCAGGCTATGTCTGTTTTTCCAGCACAATTATTATAGCTCCCTCTTTCATTTTCAGAAGGGTCCTGATTTGGACAATAAATTAAATAGCCACTTCTGTTATTAGCCACCACAGATAGACATTGGGGGAGGTCCCCAAATATAGTCCCCGCATAGCTCCTGGCTATATGGGTCTCAAGTGAGTGCAGTAGAATCTTCTTGCTCCCCATTTCAGGTGAAATTAAAAAACAGCATGAGAGCAGTTCACACAGAGCCCTCTGGGCAGCAGAACTGGGTGTCCGTTGTACGAGTTCTTTTTCTCCTTTGGTAATTACTGGTTGCTCTGTAAGCTTAGCACCAATCCCCACATAAGCCACCACGTAATTATGGGACGACATGAAACAAGGACATCCTCAGTATGACACAGGCATTTCCAGCAGGATGCATGCACACGTGCTTATGCACCCATTCTCACAGGCTCTCCACCCAGGGAGAGCTAGTAGTAGCAGCAACAACTTATATGTGGACAGCACTTCACAGTTTGTAAAGCTATTTTACCCACATTACCCCATTTGCTTTCCAATACCTTCATGAGGAAAGAGGGCAAATGGTATGAGCTCCCATTTACAAGTGAGGAAACTGAAGTTCAAAGAAGGGAAATGATTGTTCAAGGCTGCACTACTGGGAGGAGGCAAAGCTGGGGCCAGACCAGGTCATCTGATTGCTGAGCAAATGCCATCTCCTCCACCACAGAGGCGCCCAAGACCGCAGGCTCAGCTCAAAGCCAGCTTCTGCTGTGGGGAGCACAAAGGGGAGACCTTTAGCATCCTCTACCAACAACACTTCCAGGCCCTGACATCATGTACTCAGCTGCATCATCTGTGTCCTTCTTGCCCCAGAAGTTCAGCCCTTTCCCCACCTCTCCACATACCTGCCCTTTTATTTTAGTTTAATGTCAGTTCAGGTAGTATTTAGTAAATGACTCCTCTATGCTCAGCCCCAAGGCAATAGAAGGTATGGGAATCCCATGTTGTAGAACAAAGAAGGGCGTGGGACTTGAGCTCCTGGGACCCAGGTCCCCTCTGCCACTCATGGATGGGTGACTAGGACAATCTGCCTCATCCCTTTGTGCTTCTATTTCCTTCTCTTTAAAACAAGGAAGTTGAACTAAATTAGAGGCTGCAATTTGGTGGCCAGGAAGGTGTACCACTTCCACAGATGTCTTGAATCAGCCTACATAGCATTTTTATGTTATTTTTTAAAATCCGTCTATACTACCACCACTGTTCCTAATTATCTTACATGAAACTACTTTGCTCTTTCATGTTCTCTGCATGGAGACTTCTGAATTTGCAACCCCTATACCAGATGATCTAAGTCCTTCCCAGTCCAACCATCTGTGTTTGGTAGTGGCCTCAGACTCCCAAATGAAACTTACCAGCCACATGACCTCAATGAGTATAAGGTCTGCCTCAATGTCGCCACCTGCTACCTGAGGATAGTCATAGTACCTACTTCACAGGACTGTAATAAGGAGTAAGTGAGTTAATACATGTGAAGTGCATAGAATAGCACCTGCTTCAGAGGGGGTGCTATACACGGGTTAGCAATCACTTTTTATTACTCCCACCATTGCCATGACCAGTAAAACAGTTAACAATGCAACACAGAAAACAAAGAGCCAAAGTGAACAGATCAAAGAATAAGCACTTTAGAAGAGACTGACTCTCTACTCATTTATTCTAAGGTTGTATCAGGATCAAGCTTTCACTCCCTCCCTTCAGTACTCTGAGTGATCCTTCTAGCTTTCCTTTGCTATGTTTTAATTGAGATAAAAGTAATATAACATAAAATTAATGGGATGACTGAATAGGAACAGCTCCGGTCTACAGCTCCTAGTGTGATCGACACAGAAGGCAGGTGATTTCTGCTTTTCCAACTGAGGTACCTGGTTCATCTCACTGGGACTGCTTGGACAGTGGGTGCAGCCCCTGGAGGGTGAGCCAAACCAGGGTGGGGCATCGCCGAAGTGCAAGGGGTCAGGGGATTTCCCTTTCCTAGCCAAGGGAAGCCGTAACGGATTGCACTTGGAAAAATGGGACACTCGCACCCAAATACTGCACTTTTCCCATGGTCTAAGCAACTGGCATACCAGGAGATTCTCTCCCGTGCCTGGCTCAGTGGGCCCCATGCCCACAGAGCCTTGCTCACTGCTAGCACAGCACTCTGAGATCAACCTGAGAGGCTGCAGCCAGGCAGGGGGAGGGGCGTCCGCCATTTGTGAGGATTGAGTAGGTAAACAAAGCAGCCAGGAAGCTCAAGCTGAGTGGAGCCCACTGCAGCTCAAAAAGGCCTACTGCCACTGTAGACTCCACTTCTGTTGGCAGGGCATAGCTGAACAAAACGCAGCACAAACTTCTGTGGACTTAAACATCTCTGTCTGACAGCTCTGAAGAGAGCAGTGGTTCTCCCAGCACAGCGTTTGAGCTCTGAGAATGGACAGAATGCCTCCTCAAGTCGGTCCCTGACCACTGTGTAGCCTAACTGGGAGACAACTCCCAGTAGGGACTGACAGACACCTCATATAGGCAGGTGCCCCTCTGGGACGAAGCTTCCAGAGGAATGCAGACAGCAATATTTGCTGTTCCGCAATATTTGCTGTTCTGCAGCCTCCGCTGATAATACCCAGGCAAACAGGGTCTGGAGTAGACCTCCAGCAAACTCCAACAGACTTGCAGCTGAGGGACCTGACTATTAGAAGGAAAACTAACAAACTGAAAGGAATAGCATCAACATCAACAAAAAGGTCATCCACACCAAAACCCCATCTGTAGGTCACCAACATCAAAGACCAAAGGTAGATAAAACCACAAAGATGGGGAGAAACCAGAGCAGAAAAGCTGAAAATTCTAAAAACCAGAGCACCTCTTCTCCTCCAAAGGATCTCAGCTCCTCACCAGCAATGGAACAAAGCAGGATGTAGAATGACTTTGACAAGTTGACAGAAGAAGGCTTCAGAAGGTCAGTAATAACAAACTTCTCCAAGCTAAAGGAAAATGGTCAAACCCATCAGAGGGAGCTAAAGGCCTTGAAAACAGGCTAGACTAATGGCTAACTAGAATAAACAGTGTAGAGAAGATTTTAAATGACCTGATGAAGCTGAAAACCATGGCACAAGAACTTCATGAGGTATATACGAGCTTCAATAGCCGATTCGATCAAGTGGAAGAAAAAACATCAGTGATTGAAGATCACATTAATAAATAAAGCAAGAGGACAAGCTTAGAGAAAAAAAGAGTAAAAAGAAACAAACAAAGCCTCCAAGAAATATGGGACTATGTGAAACACCAAATCTATGTTTGATTAGTGTACCTGAAGGTGACAGGAAAATTGAACCAAGTTGGAAGATACTCTTCAGGATATTATCCAGGAGAACTTCCCCAACCTACCAAGGCAGGTCAACATTCAAATTAAGGAAATACAGAGAACACCACAAAGACACTCCTTGAGAAGAGCAACCTCAAGACACATAATTGTCAGATTCAACAAGGTTGAAATGAAGGAAAAAATGTTAAGGGTAGCCAGAAAGAAAGGTCGGGTTACCCACAAAGGGAAGCCCATCAGACTAACAGCGGATCCCTCAGCAGAAACCCTACAAGCCAGAAGAGAGTGGGGGCCAATATTCAACATTCTTAAAGAAAAGAATTTTCAACCCAGAATTTCATATCCAGCCAAACTAAGGTTAATAAGTGAAGGAGAAATAAAATCCTTTACAGACAAGCAAATGCTGAGAGATTTTGTCACCACCAAGCCTGCCTTACAAGAGCACCTGAAGGAAGCACTAAACATGGAAAGGAACAACTGGTACCAGCCACTGCAAAAACATGCCAAATTGTAAAGACCATCAATGCTATCAAGAAACTGCATCAATTAACTGGCAAAATAACCAGCTAACATCATAATGACAGGATCAAATTCACACATAACAATATTAACCTTAAATGTAAATGGGCTAAATGCCCCAATTAAAAAACACACACTGGCAAATTACATAAAGAGTCCAGACCCATTAATGTGCTGTATTCAGGAGACCTATACCACATGCAGAGACACACATAGGCTCATAATAAAGGGATGGAGGAAGACCTACCAAGCAAATGGAAAGCAAAAACAAGCAGGGGTTGCAATCCTAGTCTCTGATAAAACAGACTTTAAATCAACAAAGATCAAAAGAGACAAAAAAGGCCATTACATAATGGTAAAGGGAACAATTCAACAAGAAGAGCTAACTATCCTAAATATATATGCACCCAATACAGGAGCACCCAGATTCATAAAGCAAGTCCTTAGAGACCTACAAAGAGACTTAGACTCAATAATAGTGGGAGACTGTCAATATTAGACAGATCAAAGAGACAGAAGGTTAACAAGAATATCCAGGATTTGAATTCAGCTCTGCACCAAGCAAACCTAATAGACATCTACAGACCTCTCCACGCCAAATCAACAGAATATACATTCTTCTCAGCACCACATCACACTTATTCTTAAATAGACCACATAATTGAAAGTAAAGCACTCCTCAGCAAATGTAAAAGAATAGAAATCCCAACAAACTGTCTCTCAGACCACAGTGCAATCAAACTAGAACTCAGGACTAAGAAACTCACTCAGAACCGCTCAACTACATGGAAACTAAACAACCTGCTCCTGAATGACTACTGGGTACATAACGAAATGAAGGCAGAAATGAAGATATTCTTTGAAACCAATGAGACAAAGATACAACATACCAGAATCTCTGGGACACATCTAAAGCATTGTGTAGAGGGAAATTTATAGCACTAAATGCCCAAAGAGAAAGCAGGAAAGATCTAAAATTGACACCCTAACATCACAATTAAAAGGACTAGAGAAGCAAAAGCAAACACGTTCAAAAGTTAGCAGAAGGCAAGAGATAACTAAGATCAGAGCAGAACTGAAGGAGATAGAGACACAAAAAAAACCCTTCAAAAAATCAATGAATCCAGGAGCTGGTTTTTTGAAAAGATCAACAACATTGATAGACCACTAGCAAGACTAATAAGGAAGAAAAGAGAGAAGAATCAAATAGACACAATAAAAAATGATAAAGGGGACATCACCACTGATCCCACAGAAATACAAACTACCCTCAGAGAATACTATAAACACCACTACGCAAATAAACTAGAAAATCTAGAAGAAATGGATAAATTCTTGGACACATACACCCTCCCAAGACAAACCAGGAAGAAGCTGAATCTCCAAATAGACCAATAACAGGCTCTAAAATTGAGGCAATAAGTAATAACCTACCAACCAAAAAAAGTCCAGCACCAGATGGATTCACAGCCGAATTCTACCAGAGGTACAAAGAGGAGCTGGTACCACTCCTTCTGAAACTATTCTAATCAATAGAAAAAGAGGGAATCCTCCCTAACTCATTTTATGAGGCCAGCATCATCCTCATACCAAAGTCTGAGAGAGACACACACACACAAAAAAGAGAATTTTAGACAAACATCACTGATGAACATCGATGCAAAAATCCTCAATAAAATACTGGCAAACCAAATCCAGCAGCACATCAAAAAGCTTATCCACCACAATCAAGTCAGCTTCATCTCTGGGATGCAAGGCTGGTTCAATATACACAAATCAATAAACGTAAACCAGCATATAAACAGAACCAAAGACAAAAACCACATGATTATCTCAATAGATGCAGAAAAGGCCTTTGACAAAATTCAACAGCCCTTCATGCTAAAAACTCTCAATAAACTAGGTATTGACAGAACGTATCTCAAAATAATAAGAGTCATTCATGACAAACCCACAGCCAGTATCACACTGAATGGGCAAAAACTGGAAGCATTCCCTTTGAAAACCAGCACAAGACAAGGATGCCCTCTCTCACCACTCCTATTCAACATAGTGTTGGAAGTTCTGGCCAGGGCAATCAGGCAAGGGAAAGAAATAAAGCATATTCAATTAGGAAAAGAGAAAGTCAAATTGTCTCTGTTTGCAGTTGACATGACTGTATATTTAGAAAACCCCATCATCTCAGTCCAAAATCTCCTTAAGCTGATAAGAAACTTCAGCAAAGTCTCAGGATACAAAATCAGTATGCAAAAATCACAAACATTCCTATACAGCAATAATAGACAAACAGAGAGCCAAATCGTGAGTGAACTCCCATTCACACTTGTTACAAAGAGAATAAAATACCAGGAATCCAACTTAAAAGGGATGTGAAGGACCTCTTCAAGGAGAACTACAAACCACTGCTTGAGGAAATAAGAGAGGACACAAACAAATGGAAAAACATTCCATGGTCATGGATAGGAAGAATCAATATTGTGAAAATGGCCATACTGCCCAAAGTAATTTATAGATTCAATGCCATCCCCATTAAGCTACCAATGACTTTCTTCACAGAATTGGAAAAAACTATTTTAAAGTTAATATGGAACCAAAAAAGAGCCCACATAGCCAAGACAATCCTAACCAAAAAGAACAAAGCAGGATGCATCATTCTACCTGACTTCAAATTATACTACAAGGCTACAGTAACCAAAACAACATGGTACTGGTACCAAAACAGGGAGACAGACCAATGGAACAGAACAAAGGCCTCAGAAGTAATGCCACACATCTATAGCCATCTGGTCTTTGACAAACCTGACAAAATCAAGAAATGGGGAAAGGATTCCATGGATGCAGCTGGAAACCATCATTCTCAGCAAACTATTGCAAGAACAGAAAACCAAAGACCGCATGTTCTCACTCATAGGTGGGAATTGAACAATGAGAGCACTTGGACACAGTAAGGGGAACATCACACACCGGGGCCTGTTGTGGGGTGGGGGTAAGGGGGAGGGATAGCATTAGGAGATATACCTAATGTAAATGACAAGCTAATGGGTGCAAAACACCAACATGGCACATGTATACATATGTAACAAACCTGCACGTTGTGCACATGTACCCCAGAACATAAAGTATAATTTTAAAAAATAAAAAATAAAAAAATAAAGAAGACATTTATGCAGCCAACAGACACATGAAAAACTGCTCATCATCACTCACCATCAGAGAAATGCAAATCAAAACCACAATGAGATACCATCTCACATCAGTTAGAATGGCGATCATTAAAAAGTCAGGAAACAACAGATGCTGGAGAGGATGTGGAGAAATAGGAAGGCCTTTACACTGTTGGTGGGAGTGTAAATTAATTCAACCATTGTGGAAGACACTGTGGCGATTCCTCAAGGATCTAGAACTAGAAATACCACTTGACCCAGCAATCCCATTACTGGGTATATACCCAAACGATTATAAATCATGCTGCTATAAAGACACATGTACACATATGTTTACTGCAGCACTGTTCACAATAGCAAAGACTTGGAACCAACCCAAATGTCCATCAATGATAGACGTGATTAAGAAAATGTGGCACATATACACTATGAAATACTATGCAGCCATAAAAAAGGATGAGTTCCTGTCCTTTGCAGGGAAATGGATGAAGCTGGAAACCATCATCCTCAGCAAACTATCACAAAGACAGAAAACCAAACACTGCATGTTCTCACTCATAGGTGGGAACTGAACAATGAGATCACTTGGACACAGGGCAAGGAACATCACACACACCAGGGCCTGTCAGGAGGTGGCGGGCTGGGGGAGGGATAGGAGAAATACCTAATGTAAATGATAAGGTGATGGGTACAGCAAACCAACATGGCACATGTATACCTATGTAACAAACCTGCACATTGTGCACATGTACCCTAGAACTTAAAGTATAATTTTAAAGAAAGAAAAACACAAAATTAATGGCCAGGTACAGTGGCTCACACCTATAATCCCAGCTCTTTGAGAGACCAAAGCAGAAGGGTAACTTGAGACCAGGAGTTCAAGACCAGCCTGGGCAACATAGCAAGACCCTGTCTTTACTATTAATAAAAATCCAAAAACTTAGCTAGGCATAGTGGTATGTGCCTATAGTCCCAGCTACGGGGAAGGCTGAGGCAGGAGGATCACTTAATTCCAGGAGTTTGAGGCTGCAGTGAGCCATGACTGTGCCACTGCATTCCTGCCTGGGTGACAGAGTGAGACTCCATCTCTAAAATAAAATTTTTTTAATTAAATTAACTACTTTAAAGTGAACAATTCACTGACATTTAGCACATTCACAATGTTGTGCAACCATCACCACTATCTAATTCCAAAATACTTTGTCACCTTGAAACAAAAACTCATAACCACTACTATTCATTCTCTACTCCCCAACATCATCCACCAGCCCCTGGCAACTACTAATCTACTTCTGTCTCTATGAATTTACCTTTTCTGGATATTTCCTATAAACGGAATCATAAAATATGTGTTGTCTGGCTTCTTTCACTTAACCTAATATGTTTAAGGTTCATCCACACTGTAGCATGTATCAACACTTGATTCTTTTCTATGGCTGAATAATATTCCATTATATGGATATGCCACATCTTTTTTATTCATTAGTTGATGACCTTCCTATGCTTTTTTCTACTACCCAGAATAGAAATTCTAAAGAGTCATCTGAAAGGCCCAGTCACATTCACCAAGACTCCTTTTAGGCACAGCCTCTGACCCTGTCTTAGTCTGTTTGTGTTGTTATAAAGGAACACTCAGGTTAGGGGGGTAATTTATAAAGAAAAGAGTTTGATTTGGCTCACAGTTCTACAGGCTGTACAAGAAGCATGACACCAAACATCTGTATCTGCTGAGGGTCTTGGGCTGCTTCCACTCCTAGCAGAAGGTGAAGGAGGGCCTGCCACATGGCGAGACCAAGGAGCAAGAGGAGGAGGGAGATACCAGCCTCTTTTTAACTCTCAGTTCTCCAGGGACTAATAGAGCAAGAACTCACTCATAACATAAGGACAGTACCAAGCCATTCATGACGGATCCACCCCAAGGACACAAACACCTCCCATTAGGCCCTACCTCCAACACTGGGGACCAAATTTCAACATGCGATTTGGAGGGGACATATCTCCAAACTATATCAAACCCCAGACACATCCTGAACAGACACTGGAAGGACCACTGCTCCAGCCTCTCCAAATAAGGACTGTGGTCTTCCCCAAACCAGAGATGGGAACAGAGGACATTTGCAGGCTGACATTTTGGGCTTTGTTAGGGTTATTAAAAAAAAAGAAGAAGAAGAAGAAGAAGAAGAAGAAGAAGAAGAAGGAAAAAGAAGGGAGGAGGAAGAAAAAGGAGGGAGGAGGAAGAAGAAGGAGGGGGACGAGAAGAAAGGAAGAGGAAGAGAAGAAGAAACTAAGAAAAGTGGTAGAATCTTCCCTTGGGAACCAAGAAGAAGAAAGGAATGAAAAAAAAAAGCAGGTAAAGGAGGACTGCCTTTGAATCTGTACCACAGGCAGGAATGAAGCTAGGCTGTAGTGTTTATCTTCTGGAGAACAAAGAAATATCCCCAAAACAGGAATAATCACTCTTTGATTATAACAACAGTTAGGGTGATTCCAGAAGTTCAGGAAAGCTCCTGAGAAAACTACGAGGAGAAATATGTCCATGTTTACCACCTGATGTCTTCTTGCCTACCACTGTAGGCAGAATAATGTGCTTCCTGCCAAGTTATCCACATCCTAATCCCTGAAGCCTGTGATTATGTGACCTTACGTGGCAAATGGGACTTTGCTGATGTGATTAAACTAAGGATTTTGAGATAGGGAGAGTGGCCTGGATTACCCAGGTGGGCCTAGTGTAATCACAAGGCTCGTTTGTAAGAGGGAGGCAGAAGGTTTAAGAAGAAGATGTAAAATCAGAAACAGAGGTTGGAGTGACACCAGGCCGAGAGCCAAAGAATGCTAGCAGCCTTAGAAGCTGAGAAGGCAAAGAAACAGATTCTCCCTTACAGCCTCCAGAGGGAAGAGGGCCCTGCTGACGCCTTGATTTTAACCCAGTGAAACCCATTTCAGACTTCTGACCTCCGGAAGTTGTGAAGGAACAAATTGTGCATTATTTTTAAGCCACTGAGTTTGTGATACTTTGTTACAGCAGCAACAGGAAACTAACACAGCCATATAAGAGACCCAGCATTCCTGCAGTTCACCAGCCAGTCCCCAAAACACAGAAAGGCACGCTGAGAAGTGGGATGTTCTCCACAGGGATGATACTTGTGTGGTGGTGACAAAAATATGACATCTGTGCAAACAAGAAAGCAAGCCAATACGCATGCAAGAGAGCGCGACAGGAAGACGCAGAGACAGAGACAGAGACAGCAAGCATGCACGTAACGGAATGGAACGAGAAGCAAAACTCAACCCTGAAGTTTGTTACACCAGAGTTGGGGGGAAAAAAATCCTTCCATCACAAATTTTTCACATCTGCCACAAAGCATTTCACAGCACCTTCAAGTCAGATGGCCCTGGTGAAAGCTTTTAACAAGTAACTACACCAAGTGGTAAGGCTCAGAAAATGAACTTTCAGTTCTGTTAATTTTCCAGTTAAACAATTCTGATTCTCTCTACAGGGAGGGAATTAAACTCCCCCAAACCGAGAAAACCCCCTTTTTCACATAACAACTGATATGGTAAAGATAAAACTTGGCTATGTAATGGCCTCATTACTCTTGCTGCAAACCATCTGTCAAATTTTGTTTAACAAGCAGGGTAAATTCAAGAGAAATAAATAACAGTTTTCTGCAAACCCTCATGTCCACACAGGTATACTTTAAATGAGCTATGCTTGACATAAAGCACACACGCACACTTACTTTCTCAATTTCCTGGCAATGCACTCTTGCTTAAATACACAACCATCAAGCACAGAGAAAGATGCAAATCATTCCCACTGCAGCCACTGCTGCTCCTCCTCCCATTTCGTTCCTCTGGGAACTCCGACCCAAACCAGTTCTGCCCCTTCCCAGCTGCCAGTTCCCAAGAACCATCACGACTCACTCGCAACCCTCCTAAAACAAACAGCACATAAATCAGCAACAAAAACTAACTCAACTTCAAACCAGCCTGGTCCAACATTAATAGTGCCTTTGTTGTCAATAAACCTATATTTGACTTCTCCTATTTTTATGTGTATTTTATTTATAAATTACTAATGCTTTTCCTGGAGCAAAATGGTCTAAGTAAAACTCTACACAGAGCCATACTCTGTCAGCTGGAGAAGGAAAAAAAAAATAACAGCTCACATTGAATCAAGGGGAGAAAACGATTAGCTGTGAATATACAGGGATTTCCCAGTTCTGATCACCAGCACCTACACTTTCCATCCCACCTACCAGGAGAGAAACAGCAAGACATGGACCTTTATGCCACAGTCAATCAGACTGATGGAAAGTGGAAGTCATAACTCTGAGGAGCCGTTCAACCTTGGCTTTGCCGATTTTTCAGAGACAATAATATTGATGTACTTGTCCAAACAGATGAAAGTGTAGATGATGTGGTGTTGGTGGTGCTAGTAGTTTTATTGCCAAGTGAGAACCTACTACAAACCTGGTACATGGGAGAACCTCCTTGCCCCTTAGAAATGTGAAGAACTTCCAGAAGCAATAGTTCACTCTTCCCCAAACTGCAGACCAAGCTAGGCCATGCTGCTTGCTGGAGGAGATGAAAAAGTTAAGCCACTTACAGAGGGAGGCAGAAGAGGAGGAGGCCAGGATTTAACATGAAGTTCCAGTTCTTTCTTTGCCCAGAATCCAGAAGACCCAATTCTCTCTGGTGGTGAGCTCATGATCTAGAAGGTTTGAAAGGGAAAGTGCCTCATATGAAGGGAACGGAAGAAAAAGACAACAATCCAAGTGTCTTGAGCCATCTGGCATAGGGGAAGCTTTCTCCCTCTGATTCCTGGTTCAACTGGTTAAAAATATAGGTTATTTTTACACAACATGGGAGATAGTGAGAACCATTATGTGGACAGGTAACATCTGTCATCCTGGGGTGAGGGAGAGCAGCACTGAAATGCCAAGGCCTTTCCCAAGCTGGGCCAATTTGCAAGGAGATGCATGGAGTCCTACCTTCCAAACATCACAGGTGCACTGCAGGTGAGAGCAGGAAGGTACCTGAGAGACTGTGTTCAGCCCCTCACTTAATCCCTGAGGAAACAGGGGCTCACAGTCCCACAGTATGTTGAGGGGTAAAGTTGCTACCAGAATCCTGGTTTCCCCACTCCTCCAATATTCTCTTTGGTTTTTTGTTGTTGTTTTTTTGAAGCAAGGTCTCACTCGATTGCCCAGGCTGGAGCATGATGGTGCAATCACAGCTCACTGCACCCTTGACCTCCCGGGCTGAGGCAATCCTCCCACCTCAGCCTCGCAAGTAGGTGGGACTACAGATGCATACCACCACACACGGCTAATTTTTGTTTTGTTTTTGTTTTGTAGATATGAGGTTTCACCATGTTACTCAGGCTGGTCTCAAATTCCTGGGCTCAAATGATCTGCCCACCTCAGCCCTCCAAAGTACTGGAATTACAGGTGTGATATGCTATTTTTAATCTGTAAAAGGTGAGGCTCTTCCCAAAATCAATCCCAAAATCAATACAGTAGATGCCAGTGTGAGCACAGAAGGGAAGAGAGAAAACGGGGACTGTTACCATGTCAACTGCCTTGTTTCTCCTCCAGGCATCCAGCTATGGAATGAGCAGGTACAAACTCAGATCAGTGGCCTGGCCTTTTTTGGATATGTGTGGCTATTTCAGAAAAGGATGACCCACTCTCCTGCCTCAGGGACTAGGCCAACCCCATCCTCCCTGGGCTTGCTCATCTCCTCCCACTAACTTCTCTTCTGTCTCCATGGCCAACACCCCCACCTCTTTCAGCCTTGCCTCCAGACCAGCCTCTTCCTTCCCCCAGAGGAACTGTCACAGACCACCATCCATTCAATTGGCCAAGAGAGCAAACCTGAATTTGCTGTCTCAAGAGGCTTCAGCTTGGAGCTGGTAGATCTCATCTATCCAAATCTCAATCACCCTTCAGAACTCAGCTCGAATTCTATTTCTTCTCCCAAGGAGCCTCTCATACCCTCATGTGTTAGACGTCTTGGATCACTCCACCCACTCTAGTGCTCTTAAGCAACCATTAACACTCAACATGTCAGGAACAAGTTTTAGTCCAAAACTACAGTGTGTAACACACAAGTCCTCTTCCCAGGGACCCAACAGCATATGTGCTTTTCTTCACCTCTGACTCTCCTCCCCAGAGCCCAGGAAATCTCCACCTAGTACTCAGAGTCAGCCAGTTCTTCTGTCACCATGCATTCTCCCAAATCTTTTTTCCTTATATTTGGGCTTAAACTTTTGACATTCAAAAGCCAGGATGGGACTCTCCTCTCCTCTGTTTTCTGTCATGCCATCACTTGTGGAAGAAAGTAAGCACCAAGTACCCAAGTTGAAGGAAAGGAAGGAATAGCAAGGGGTCCAAAGAAATGCAGATTTTCAAAAGTAAAGGGAAATGCAAAGCTCAATGATTATCTCAAATTAAATATCCTGTCACACAAACATTTATTGATTGCCTCTTCTGTGCCAGGTACTCCGCCAGGCATTTTTGTTTCTGGTCTCGCATTTGAATTCAGGGCAACCCTGTCTGTTTCAGAGGAAAAAATAGACTGGGTGGGCAGACAACTTCCTCAGAGTCACACAATCAGTAGCCCCACCTGCAGTCTGTCCTCTGCCTCAGACAGGCCGTAAGAGCCTCAAGACTGGGGCTGTAAGCTCACCCATACACCAGGAGATAAGGCGAAGTGGTTCAACATAAGAAGTGAGTAAATTCTGGCCGGGCGCGGTGGCTCAAGCCTGTAATCCCAGCACTTTGGGAGGCCGAGACAGGCGGATCACAAGGTCAGGAGATCGAGACCATCCTGGCTAACACGGTGAAACCCCATCTCTACTAAAAAGTACAAAAAAAAAAAAAAAAGAAGTGAGCAAATTCAGATCCCTTATTTTGCAGATAGAGAAACTGAGGCCAGAAAACTGAAGTGACTTGCCCAGTGTCTCCTGACCAAAAGAAAAATGAGTATTAAATGAAGAGAAGGGAAATAATGAAGTGAAAAGGATGGTTGACCTCAAATAGAAACATGGATGCTAGTCCCAGTTCTGCCACCAATCAAGACACCCTACCTCTCTGGGGCTCAGTGTCATCTGTCAAATAAAGCCTGGAAGAAATACAGCAAATCATGATGTCAACAGATATCAGAGACACCCTTCTGGCATCAGTATTCTGTAACCCTCAGAGAGCCACAGTCTTAAAGTCTAGTGCTCTTTCTAGACACAATCTTAAAAGTAGAAGACTAAATAATATGCCTATGTCGCATTATACAAAAACATGGTGTGGAAGCAGAAAGTAAAAGGAAATTTTAAGTCTTGATATGAGTTTTGAGTTCAATATTTGCTTTTTTTTTCTTTTTCCTCCTGGTAAAATTGCTTAAGAGTATTATACACATATACATACAGGCCATCCAACCTCTCTAGCCACGTGGGTTTCTGCTCCCAGACAACACTGCACCACGAAGAGGGTGGGAGATGTCAGCCAGCAACAGTGGCCCATGAGGGTCAACAAAGAGCAGCCAAGCACTCCCACTGTCACCACCCTAAAACACCTGGTCGAGTCTGATTAATGAGATGAGGACCAGATGCTTAAAAATGTCTGCTAAATTAAAAGAAAAAAAAAAAAAGAAACAAAGAGAAAAGAAAAGGAAACCAGAAGCCTGCCTTTAATATAGTGCACTTTGTTATCTGTAATGTCTTTCAACCACAGATAACAGAATCAACCACATGGAATCTAAGATGCATGCCAGGTGAAAAAACACCATAAAGACATAATAAAAAGTTCCACCAGTGCCCATAAATTGCTGAGGGACTGTTACAAGGGCAGAGTCATAAATTCTTAACGTTTCCCAAATTAGAGGGTACCAACACATATGCAAATATATTTGTGTGGGTAATTGAGGGCTAAAAATCTTACATTAAGCACAGCTACCTCCTTCAAACGCTGTTAGGGGAGCCTCCGACAGGCACACACATACAGCACAAACTGTAGGAATTCAATTTGGAAACCATCATCTAAAGCACAGAGGAGAACAGGAAAGTCATATTGCTATAATGCTTAGATTATCAATCATCTTGACAGTTTATTGGCTTTATCACCACACATACCATTAAAATGATGTCTGGCCTAGACTGTCAGGAGCAAACATTAAACAGACCAGGATTAAAAAGCAGATCCCAAACAGCACTCCAGTCAAGTTTCCCTTCCACTCTGAAATTAGTTAGAGCTGACTAAGAAACTGGCGCTAGACTTTGAAGAAATATACAGCCCAAAAGGCTGCGAGTCAACTCAGACCTGACAAGCTGATAGGTAATGTCATGTTATGGCAAATCTGACTCTCCTGTGGTTGATTTATCACGTACTCTGTGCAACAGAATGATTGCTAACGGTGGAAGGGAGAGGGAGGAAAAAAACACCACCATAATTTGCCTCTTCTTGCAACCAAGGGCTTGCATCAAAAGGGCCAAGCCAGCTCCCTGAAGTGGGGTAGGAATGCTAATAAATTCACACTACTGAGCAAACATATTAACATTACCCCCACACAGGTTATTAAAGTAATTTTACAGATTCAGAAGAACTGAACAGGCAGCGGAAGAGACATTCATAATTCAAGAGCTCTAGACAGCGAAAGAGTTACGAACCCTATACGTTTTTAAAATGCTTCTGCATGTGTCACTTTGGCAAGGAAATCTCAACACAATTAAAACTATACTAGCACATCAATAGGGCTCAATTGAGAGCTGTGTACCTGCCTTTTACTAGGCCAGGGCTTTATAGATGCCTCAGGAAGAAAAGGGAAATAGGAAATTCACCACTAATTAAAGGGAACCTTCTGTGCCTAAGGACAAATGGTGGCATTTCTAAAATATATATAAAAGAAACACATTTTCAAATCTCTGCCAAGGGTTTGGCTCTTTCACAGTCCCTAGAACTATTCTGTGTTTGTTTGGAAGTTACAGAGCTATTCTGTTTGTGATTAATAGTTTGCTTTCCAGTACAAATAAGTCATTAAGAAGGGTAGGGTGGGGCACAGAGAGAAGTGACAGGATAGGAACTGGCTCCGAAACAATGCAAGTAAGAAATTCAGACCACATTGTTCAATCTTTCACTCCATTGCTTATTTACCCAAGTGAGGTCCCCTGCCTGTCTCTCTGGGTGACTTCAACATGACCCTTTAAGTGAAAAAACTCATTGGGACACCACATCAGAGGCCCTTTCTCTACTTCCTTTCCCCTAGCTGGGCTTTTTGGTGCCTTGAAAACTCAGCTAATTCATTATTCAGAAAAGAATCTGGAAAATGATGGCATAAAAGTAGCCCCAGGAGGCATGAAGAAGCTGCTTCAGCAGAGCTCCTGCCTTCACTGGGGTACCCCTGTGACACTCCAGGGTCGCCCCCAATAGGCTGTAGTGCCATTTTGTGATGCTTCCAGCCAGCCATCTTTCTCCAAGCAGTGCCATCCTGTTTTGTTGGTTGTATGCTGGAGTGGAGAAACTGACAATACACCATTTTCCCAGGGAGAGTCACTCCCTGTACAACAGATGTCACCAGGAAAAAAAAAAAAAAAAAGATGCCAGAACACAAGGCTTGTACACAGCTGAGCAAACACTGAACTTTGCACCTGAATGAGCATCTGGGTTTGAGAGACCAGGCAAGACCCACCCACATCTCCAAACATGCACTCACCCAACCACAGCACAACTCTCCCCAAGCCTGGAGAGGGCTAAATGGGAAAAGGGCAACCAGCATCCAAGCTCCTCAGACCACGAACTTCCTCTGCCATCGCTTCTGGCTCAGGTTTCCAAAGCACTTTCACTAAGGGCGAGAAGAGAACTTCCCACAACAACCCCCTCATGCCAGGAAACAGAAAGAATCTCTGCTTTCACACTCCAAGACACCAAGGCACCAAGATTTCCACGGGGAAAGATGTAGCAGTCAGTGAAATCAATCATCATGGTCACTGGGCACCGGCCAAGGGACCAGCATGGCGCTGAACTCTACAGGGGACACATGGGACTTTTAAAACATGGTCCATGTCTCCACCAAGCCTACAACCAACCCAGCTGGGGGCCATGATTGGCTTATCACCAAATAGATGGAGAGTTTCATGGTTTGCTCTCGCCACTGGCCCATGAGCTCCTGCAGGGCAGGGACCATATCTCACTGATCTGCTGGACACCAAACAACAACAGAAATGAATGAAAAAAATAAATGAAGGATTGATTTTTTTAAGAAATCAGAAAATAACAAGCAGAGGGTAAAAAGGCAGAGCTGTTAGTTGGTTTGGAAATCCCAGCTTTGCTGCCAATTCAAGCCATTCTCCACTCAGTAACTTAGAGAAATCAGACAGAGGAGTGGCAGAAAGTTGAACAAATGTGTTTTTTCTCTAAGTCCTCTCAAAATGCCATCCTACTCCCCATCACGCCTGCAGAATGCCATGTCCGTCTTATCCTGAGCGTCTATGTTTGGGATCACTCAGCCTGGTTGTAATCAGAAAGGTAAGGCAGGACAGGATTAGTGGGAGTACTATTAAGAAATGAAACAACGGGGGTTTATTTTAGCTTGTTCTACTTATGGTTCATTGACTTCTACCCTGAAAACAGCTCCAAACGACTCCCAGGGGTCAGCCAAACACTAAGTTCACTGCAGGTTTTCTCACTATGAAACTAATAAGCCTTAAAGGCTCTGTGTTTGTATTTTAGGTGCTACTACAAGAGGGATAAGGGGAGGAGAGTGAATATGGCCCATAGTAGACTCTTAATAAACATGTGTTGAATGAAACTGAGACACACAATAGTAACTTGGAAAGTTAAATAATTCAGCATGAGAGTTAGACAGAAAAGACACACCATCGGCATAAGAACTGCTGTCATTACACCATGTGGTGACAGGAGCAATGAGTGTTAAAAATTCACCTAAAGGAGCAGCTGGAGTAGGAGTGGAGGGATCAGGGACAGCTTTAAGCAAAGGGTAGAAATCAGCTGGTCAGGGAAACATGAAAGAAGGGCATTCCAGGCAGGAAGAATATGGGGGTCCAGCGGTGCAGCAAGTACACCGAAGTGGTAGAACAAAGGGCTCATGGAGGGAAGTCAGGGGAGCTGAGATGGGATGCAGGAGAGACTGTAAGGATCTAAACAGCACAAAATGAACATCTAACCCTTGCTCCTTCTCTTCTCCTGCCAACTGGTCCTCTTCCATGTTGTGACTGTGCCACTGCGGTAGAGATTGCTGACTGTCCCCTAATTACCTACAACTATGTGTGGCCATGAGACTCAGTTCTGACCCTTGGGATGCAAGCAACTTCTGGGTGGTGACCTTGAAGGGAAAAATCTAGAATGTGAACATAGTAGTGAGCCAGCTATAACCATGCTAAGGACAATGGTCTAGAGATGGCAGAGCAATGAAACGGAAGGATTCTAGAAGTACAATGCCATGAGACCACCAGATCAGCCCTGGAGCGCTTACACTTGGACTGAGATGAGAGCAATCCATTTCCCTCGTTAGCTACTCTTGAGTCCTGTTTTAACAGCCAAACCTGTGTCATAACTAAAATGACCCTTATTCATCCCATTTCCAAGCCAAGCACTCAGGTGTGATCCGGGACTCCTTCCTCTCTTTCCCATAACCTCTCTCTCACCTAGTTTTTCTGACGTTAATCTGCATCGATCACTCAAACTTGCCTTCTATACTCCCTCTCACTGCAACAGCCAAGGATGACATGATCTACCCATACCTACTCTGACCTCCCCCAATCCATTTATCCACGCTGTAGCCAGAGTGATTCTTTTTCTAGACACAAATCTGATAAAAGTCCCCTGATTAAATTGCCAGTGTTTCCCATTGTTCTCAGGGTAACAATAAAAATCTTTATACACACCGTACAAGACTCAGCACGGTAATCCCTATCTGCCCCTCTTATGCTACATTCCACACCAACCTTCTACTAGTTCCTAATGCTTTCTCCTCCCACGGGGCCTTTGCACATGCTGTTCCCACCGCCTAGAATGCTTCTTCCTCCCCTCCTTGTTTAGATAAGTCCTATGTATCCTTCAGATCTTAACCTAATACCCTGCTTAGAGAAGATGACTTCCCCTATTACTACCCCCTATTACTACAGACACTATTACATGCATTTATCCTATGAGGCTGTCTTACAACATCTCCATTTATTATTGGCCAAGCCTCTGATATGACTTACTTTCCATTAAGTAATAAAATATGAAGTGAATTTTACATTTAGTTGATTCATGTCACTTCCTCCCTGCCCCATCCCCACCAGCCCCACCCACGACTGAAAGCTCAGCAAGGGTAGAGACATCCTTGTGTTGAGCTCCCTCCTGAATCCCTAGCACTTAGCATAATGCATGGCACATAGAGGCACTCAACAAATATGGGGTGCGGTGGCTCACGCCTATAACCCCAGCACTTCAGGAGGCCGAGGCAGGCGGATCGCTTAAGCTCAGGAGTTTGACACCAGCCTAGACAACGTGGTAAAATTCCATCTCTACAAAAAAAATACAAACATTAGCCAGGCACTACTCAGGAGGTTGAGGTGGGAGGATCACCTGAGCCCAGGAAGGTCAATGCTGCAGTGAGCCATGATTATTGCACCACTGCACTTCAGAGCCTGAGTGGTAGAGTGAGACCCTGTCTCAAAACAAAAAAACGGGATTAATAAATAAATGACCTAACACACAAATAAATGAATGGATGGCCCTGGTATCTTCAATTCCTTATGCTTCATTAATACCCCTTATTATCTGGTATATGGCTAATCAAATACCCTTACACTTCCAGATTGTTGACCTTTCCAAATGAAGCCAAGGCTCTCACAACTGAATACAGAATAAATATCCCATCTGTTCTCCCTCTCTCAGGTTCTTCCCCCATAAAGACAACCTACTGTGAGAGTGTAGTTTCTTGTATACTTTACTCCCAATATAACTACTGTAATACCAAAAAAAAATCCCAGAGGAACTGAGTATCACTAGCACTTAATGACCCATTAGACAGCCACCTCAATGCAAACCAGAAGGTGGTTAATGCTCTAACAAACTGATTCTAAACCAAGGTAACAGAGGGTGACAAAGGGATTACAGCTTCTATAAACCAATAGTCATGGTTTATAACGCTAATATTTTATTAACCTAATGGAAAATAGGGCATACCAGATTCATGACCAATTATAAAGCAAGACAACTAAATCATGGGGGCTGTGGCCAAGTTCCCCCTAAATGTCTGAGTCCACAGGCCTAATGTCATTTGAATCCCCATATTTTTCCTTTAAACATCCACCACCACCCCTGCCCTGTACACACATACAGTAGCAACAGTCTCTAGCACGAGAAGCCGCAATGCCCAAACTGCATAATGCAGTGTTCTAGAAGAAGACAACTTCTCTAAAAGTCAGCTGGCTTCACATTCAGGTGCAAACTTATTTTTTAAAGAAGGCAAGCACAATTGCAGTACCTGTAATAAAGAAAATAAAAAATAAAAAATAAAAAAAAAACAACAGGCTATCAACTAACAGTGGGCAGCCTCACGTCCAAAACGGACATTCCCTAGAGAATGCAGTCCCTGCCTGGCTTTTGCGCTTTTACACAGTGAGAATTAAAAAGGCTTCCTGCACCTGTTGCCTACTCACCCTACCACCGATGCTTTAGCGTTTTGAGTCTCAGGTTCAATGTGAGAAAGGGAGCAAATGATACAAATAGGTGCTGCTGTGGGTTGCAGGGTGGTGTGGGCTGTGCAGGGGGCGTGCAGGCCACACAGGAAAGAGAAGAGAAGGTTGCCTATACCTGGGGACTGCAGGACTGGGCAGGGAAGAACAGCACCAGTCAGGACAAGAAGAGGGAGAAGTGTACCTGCAAAACTCCCATGACATGGAGGTTTGTTTACCTATATAACAAACCTGCATATGTACCCCTGAACCTAAAATAAAAGTTAAAAATGAACAAATATAAAATAAGAAGAGAAAGATGTGTGTACCCAGTAGTGCCTCAGGAGGCCTCTGAACCCTTTGGAAGAAACAGCAAGAGTAAACTTAAGCCCGTACTTGCACCTGCCTGAGTTCAAGAGCCAACCAGGCCCTGAGGCCAGGATCAGCTAGAGGTGAACCTGACATAAGTCATTCCCAAAGACACTTATTGTACCAGCTTCTTCCCAAAGAAACACTGGTGGTTTAGCTAGGGCTGTTCCTCTTCTCTGTAGAAGAGTAAACAAAGGCCCATAGGATTGGCCCCATTAATTCAACTCAGAGATCAATCAAAAAAAATCTAAAAGGCAAAAAGGTATATAACCTGTTCTCCGGACTGGTTGGGTCAACAATAATCCTCTCCCAAACTGTGCCCAACAACAGGGGAATGGTGAAATAGATCATGAACAACAGTCAGTGTTGCCGAAGCCACAGGGCTCACCCCTGTGCTGCTGCTGTCCTCCTCAGCTTCCTGGGCACACGGCTGGACTTAATTTCCCAGCCTCCTTTCAGCAACAGTCTTACCAATGAAATGTGAAAGAAAATGAGGTGTGTGACTTTCGGGCTAAGACAGTTAAGAGTGGCATGCCTTCTCCATGATCTCTTTCCCCACTCACCAGAACTGGGAGAGCTCCAAAGAAAGAGGGGAGAGCAGAGCCACAAGAACAGAGCCTGGGCCCCTGAATGGTGGCAGGACACACAGCTCCCCTCTCAACCTCCCTGCACTTCACACACACTCTGCTTTCATTTAAGACAGCAACATTCACAATAGCAAAGACTTGGAATCAACCCAAATGTCCATCAGTGACAGACTGGATTAAGAAAATGTGGCACATATACACCATGGAATACTATGCAGCCATAAAAAAAGGATGAGTTCGTGTCCTTTGTAGGAACATGGATGCAGCTGGAAACCATCATTCTCAGCAAACTATCGCAAGAACAGAAAACCAAACACTGCATGTTCTCACTCATAGGTGGGAACTGAACAATGAGATCACTTGGACTCGGGAAGGGGAACATCACACACCAGGGCCTATTATGGGGAGGGGGGAAGGGGGAGGAATTGCACTGGGAGTTATACCTGATGTAAAGAACAAGTTGATGAGTGCTGACAAGTTGATGGGTGCAGCACACCAACATGGCACAAGTATACATATGTAACAAACCTGCATGTTATGCACATGTACCCTAGAACTTAAAGTATAATAATAATAAAAAAAAGACAGCAACAAACAGGTTGGGTACAGTGGCTCATGTCTGTAACCCCCACACTTCAGGAGACTGAGGTGGGAGGATCACTTGAGGCCAGGAGTTCAAGACCAGCTTGGGCAACATAGTAAGACTCTTTCTCTAAAAGAAAAAGGAGAAAGCAATAAATAGACTTGGATCACGTTAAGTCACTAAGACCTGGGAGCAATTTTAAATAGCAATATCTTTCCTGACTAAAAGAATAATTCAAATGTCATTAGCATCTGGTCTGAGACCTATTTCGGCTATGTATATTTGTAGTGCAGATATACCCTCTTGGTTATTCTGGACTCTGGTTATAGTTAATACTTGGTTTGTATTCTCTCCATTGGGTTATTGAATCAAAATTAGGATAAAAATTTCACCATAGAAAGCCCTCAATATGGAAAAGCCACCAGCAAACATTCACAGGATGACCTCATTCCACGTCTATAAACAGGCCCACGACACCTGCCTTTCCTGCTCCTTCTGGCCTCTCTTTCAATAGACAGGATGCACAAGGAACCCAATACTTTTACAGACATCTTAGGTCAGTTAATAGTAAGAAAAAAAAATCATTTAAACATACACCAGGAAAGTGTGGGAGCAACTGGGAACACATTTTGCAGAGTATAAATATGAATTCCTTTCGATGGAACAAGTTGTCATCTACTCCCTTGTCTGAAACTACCAATTAAAAATACCAAAGAAAGAATTGTACATATTCAGGACTATTATCATTGATTAAAATAGAGTAAACAGATTCCTACTGGGGTAATAGGTGGGAAAAGAAAAGGCATTTTAAAAGAAAACAGTATCCCAATACCCTGCATCTCTGAAGTACCCCAGGAGGCACACTTTGTGATAGCTGAAGCCTAGACTTGCATTCCTACAGAGATGTCATAGATGACTGACACCTGCAATGGGAAAGTCTGTGTCTTGAAGCAGAGACAACATGCAAAGAAGAGACTTGAGAATCTGTCCAGGAGACTGACAACAGGTTGCAGAGTTCCATTCTGGAGCTGGGGAAGACTACTATCCAAATAAACAGATTTGGATAGACTTTAGCTCTGTGTCCCCACCAAATCTCATCTCAAACTGTAATCAAGGGAGGGACCTGGCGGGAGGTGATTGGATCATAGGGGTGGCTTTCCCCCCATACTGTAATCATGATAGTGAGTGAGTTCTCACAAGATCTGGCAGTTTTATAAGGGACTCTTCCCCCTTCGCACACTTTCTCCCTCCTGCCACCATGTAAGACGTGCCTGTTTCCCCTTCTGCCATGATTGTAAGTTTCCTGAGGCCTCCCTAGCCATGCAGAACTATGAGTCCATCAAACCCCTTTCCTTTATAAATTACCCAGTCTCAGGTGGCATCTTTTTTTGTAGCAGTGTGAAAACAGACTAATATACTCCCATTGCTAAGTATTTACTGCACATCTACTATATCACTTGAATACCTGTTGTAGAAACTGAATTTGACTATTTCAGAGCTGAAAGAACTCTTAAGAGATCATCTGTCCCTTCTCAGCTATGAGACCCTTGCTTGACTCCTCAGCCTCAGTTTCTTCTGTAGAACAAAGATAATAATATCCTTCACCCTATGATAAGATTCTGAGATTATTATCTGACAGGTGCAAAGCACTTAGCAAAGGTGGGCCCACAATTTATCTTAGTGATCATCAGAATAAGAGTTACCATTAGAAGGGCTCAGTTGTGTGTGTGCCTGTGTATTATCAGTGTTCCAGAGAGGTCTGGGCGTCACTGGAAGACTCCTGCGAGGAGCAACAGGGGTTCAATCAGGATGGTCTCCAGCCCCCTATCTCACTCAGAAGCAGCTCACTGTGGGGCTATTTGACATATTAGGATTCCACATAACACATCACTCAACTAAAACGTTCTATTGCTTAGCAGGGAAAAAAAAGTTTGGAAAACACTGATTTAAACCCCTCCTCCCTTTTCTCAACCAATGAGGAAATTAGATGTTGGAAAATGGAAGTTAATCTAGGTTTCCTGGCTCTCAGCTCAACTACCTTTTCATTGAATCAGGCCGGAGCTGACAAGGGGAAGGAACCAAGTTTCTTCTTCCAGCCAAACCTGGGGCTCTGGTCTCCAGACCTTGGCTCTGACTAATGGGCATCTCTAGACACCTTGGTACCTCAGGGGAGAAAGCAGTGTTACCCATCACTGCCTCCTACTGAGGTGAAAACAATCCCTCCTACCACCACCCCAATGCTGTTGTGAGCACCTCCCCACACACTGTGTCAGAGGAGGCTGTCTACACACCGAAGGCACTGCTCAGGCCAACTCCCAGCCCAAGTCTCAGTACTGGGAGAATCATAGTCCCGATTGTGGCTTTAATTATAACCGCAGTAGCCAGCAGTCATTGAGCATTTGCTTTTTGCCAGGCACTATGCTAAGCACTGCACACACCTTACTTCATGTAAACTTCAAGACAGTTCTGTGAAGTAAAGTGCTATTACCATCTCCATTTTGCAGAAAAGACAGTGAAGGCCCAGAGAGTAAGCACCTGGGCCTGCTCATCCTGCTGGGGAGTACGAAGCCAAACCCTCACCCCGGGCAGCTTGGCTTCACTTCCCATCCTCTCGTCACTAGTCCACATATTGTTCCCCAATCTCAGACCCACAAACCTGGAAAAGATACACAGGCAGGGAGAGATGAATTCCACGGACTAGGCAAGGATAGCTGTACTTTAGGAAGCAGGGACAGGAAAATAACTGGGAAGCTAGAAGACTTTTGAATTAGAAACTGCACATCTCAAGCAAGCTGGGATGCAACACAGAAAGCATCAGCACCTCTTTCATCAATCTGGAAAAACGACCAGGAGGAGGAGAAATTTCAGAGGGTGTCTAGATTCCAGGCTCCAGGCTGTCTCCATCACCTCCTTCTCCACCACCACCCTTCCCTCCTGCCTCCAGGTTCCCAGCCTGTGCATCCAGATCAGCACGTTCTCACCTGGGCCTGCACACAGTAGGCACTCAAACACATACCCACTTTCCACCTGCTTTTTCTTCACCCACAGCGCCTCCTCCAGTTCATCCTCCCAAAACCAACTCACTCCCGCTTCAGGCTTCTGAGAAGCAGAGGATTCGTGGAAGGCCACACCCCTGTTAATACTTTGCCAACTCACCCCATTCTCCCCACCCCTTTATATTCCCCCATTATTCCTGGATCAGTTTCCTCACCCTGTGCTAATTCCTCTCCCTCTCCAGTGTTTATACCCTTCAGATATTTGCAGGCTATTATGATGTACCCACTTAGTCAAGCAGCACACATTAAATTCTTTTCATCTTTCCTCATAAATCAATCCCTTAATCCTTCCAAGCCCTTTAATCATACTAGCTGCTCCTCTCTGAACTCCGTCCAGTTTCCCCAAGTCTCTGATAATGTTGTGACACAGGGCTGGATGCAAGGTTCCAGCTGCTGACTCACCAAACTCCTTAAATGTCAAGGGGCTTGATGCACACACACACACATGCACACGCAAACACTCGTGCGCACACACATGTGGCTCCATCTAGGAGTGGAGCTCCTGAACTCCCAGCACCCTTCCTACAGCCACAATATCACAAATGACTGTGAGTATCTATACGGACACCGACACTTTCAAGCATTTTCGTGCCACACAGAACTTAAAGTGGAAAAAAAAAAAAAAAGCTGCAGAAAGTTTTACAGTCCCATAAGATTTTGACTAGCTATTCCCACACATTCCCCAACAATAGAGATAATGCCTCTGAGATCAAAGGGGACTTAGGGACCAAGGAAAATGTCATACTGGAGCACCACAGGCAAAGTAAAACCACAATAAGACACCATCATATACCCAACAGAATGCCTACAATGAAAAACTGACAACACTAAATGTTGGTGAGGACACGGAGCAACCAGAACTTTCATACTTTGTTGGTGGAAGTAAAAATGAAACAGCCACTTTGGGGAAAACTGGAAAATTCTTATTAAAACTAAATGTGCATCTCCCCTAGGACCCATTATTTATGTATTTCCACTTCCATGTATTTGCTCAAGAGAAGTGAAAATATATATATAAACAAAGGCTTGTGTATGTGTTCACAGCAGCTTAAGACCAAAAACCTGGAAACAGCTTAAGTGACATTCAACAGGAGAATGGGCAAAGCACAGTAGATGCATACAACAGGCTATTCAACAACAAGAAGAACCAAACTACTGGTACATACAACAGGAATAAATTTCAAATGTGCCATGCTGATGGAAGAAGACTCCCGTACACAAAAATACATACTATATGATCCCAATTGTGTGAAGTCATAAAACAGGCAAAATTAAGCCATGGTGGAAAAGAAGAAAAAAAAAGAGTGATTGTCTATGGAGGGGAGGGAGCAGGAATTAGCTGAGAAGGGACATAAGACAACTTTCTGGGTTGAGATCAGGATTTACACTTTGATAGGGGTTTGGATTACACGGATGCATGTATTTATCAAAACTCACAGAATGGCACACTTAGCGTTCATGCATTTCTCAAAAAAAAACAATATTGAACTCTAGAAAATGATAGAAATGCTGAGTGTCCAGGGTGAGGGATACTGATGTCTGCAACTTACTATGAAATGTGTGAAAAAAGCAAGATGGATCGATGGATGGCTAGAGGTGAAATGAAGCAAGCAGAGCAAATGTCAATGGAAGAACCTGAATAGTGGGTATATTCATGTGTCCACTATACAATCCTTCAAACTTTTCTGTATGATAGAAATTTTTCATTATAAAATGTTAGAGTTCAAAAAAAAAAGCACTAGATCTTTCCATTCTTGACGTCCTGGAAACCCTGGAGCTGTGAATGCCACCCTGACATGTATGTAGCATGATTTTATCATCTCATCACTATCTCAACTACCTGCTTTGTTCTGGGTGTGACTAACTCTCCCAGTCACCCTTCCCCACCCATGCATATGTCTTTCATTCTCTTTTCTTCATTCTCTGTCAATCTCTAGATCCCTTTAAAGAAAAGGAAAAAAAAAAAGTTCGGCCAGGAGTTCTTAACCTAGGATTCCTGAGGGGAGAGGGCAGGGGGTGGGGTCCACAGGTCACATATACACATATGTGTATACACCCCTCTTGTATACTCATATGTGCATAGACCCCTCATGCATATACACGTGTATATACCTCATGTATAAACATATGTGCATTTTTCTGAGAAGTGGGTCCATAGCTCTCGTAAGATTCTCAGAGATCTGTGGCCCAGAAAGTCTCAAAGTACAGCTTGAAGTCCTATTCAACTGCACTTCCAAAAGTATGCCAGGTCAGTTCATGCTTCCAATTTAGAAACCACCTGTGTTTCTAGTTGTCAAAGCGCTTTCTCATGGTATACCCATCTCACATAAAGGGAGAAAGGGGCTGCTTGAAAAACAATCATGTGTTCCTGAACAACATCTCTAGCCATGCACAATAAGATGAGGGTTATTACATGTAAAATAAAACAACTAATAAAATTAAGATATAGACTATTGCTCAAGTTTTTAAGTTTTTGATCATAAAACAAATGAAACATTTACTAAGCGCTTAGCATAGTGATTGCTTACAAGAGAAATTAACTTTTGTTGAGGACCTACTATGTGCTAAGCACTTTACATATGTTCTCATTTAATTTCATTCTCCATTGAGTTATATCTCACTAGCCCTGTTTTATAGATTTTTTTTAAAAACCACTGAGCCTCAAATAAATTATCCCCCAAAAGTCATCCAGCAAGAGGATTTGAACCCAGGTCTCTCGGCCTCCAAAGTCCATTCTCTTCAAAGTCTCTTTAAGCAAAAATTTCATGTACCACAATCATAGTTTCTAGATCTCTGTTTAAAACTCCTGGATTTCAAATATTGTCTCACTAACTGTAAAAGTGCTCAAAATGACCCAGAGGTACAAACATTCCAGAATGCAAAAATTATCTGCTCAGACTACCCTTTGTCTTCAGAGGTAGCACAGCTCATCAGATTACATGTCCCAATTCCTGACTTGGAAAACTCTACTGCTGCCAAAGGACAGAGAGCAGATGGGCTGACATGTAAGAAGAGACACAGCAATGTCATCTGCAGCATCATCCTGCCTCAAAGCACCTTTGTGCTCAGCGGAAGGATCTGTCTTTCCTAGAGCTTGGGGACCACCACAAGCACCACCACCTGGGTTTGCAACAGCTGAGATGATAAAGAGCCAGCCACCCCAAGGCATTGCCTTCATCTTCTATCTGAGAATTCTTTAAAGTTAGTCTGTTCACAGGAGGGTGGATGCATGACACTGGCCTTGACTTTTGGATTCCAGGGACTTCTATGAGGTAAAGTGTACTCATCCCCATAAGTGGCAGGACTCTGGATCTCAAGGGGGTTGTCCTTTGGCCCAGCTGCCTACAGGCAAGAAAGGGGGGAAGTTTCTAGAGATAAGTGACAGTCATGATCCAATGAAGGGCAAAAAGCTGAGAGGCTTCCAAGAACCATTCTCAGCTCTTTGGTCACTTTTTCCTCTGTACGGCAGGCCTTGATGTTTTAGCTGCATGAAAACGTTATGAGGAGGAGAAATGAAGACTTGGCACTCAAAAAAATGACCCCCTTCATCCCCACCATCTTAATATTGATAAAAGTACGTTAAAACAAACATCAAGGGAAACCTTGAAAGGGAAAAAAAAATAAAACATAAAAGGCCAGTCTGAGAAATATATGGAACTAGGGAGGGGCATTTCAACTAAAGCTTGGAAAATAGAAGGAAGGGAGGGAGGGAGGAAGGGAGAAGGAGACAGAAAGAGAGAGAGAAAGAGAATACAATAGATGAATGAATTGATAGGCAGAGTCTACAGGTGGCCTACCCCAATATCCATTCTCCCATTCTCCCTCAGGAATAGAACCTCAAATTTTAGCAGGGCACAATGCCACCCAGGTAAAGGACTGCAATTCTCTGCCTCCTTTGCAGCTAGCTGTGGCCTTATGTCTGGACTGCTATATAAGATTTCTAAAAAGACTCCTTAAAAGGCAAGAGCAAATGTCCTTCTTTCTGCCTTTCTTCCTGCTGCCAGCCTGCAATGTGGACATGATAGCCAGACTTTTAGCTGCCATCCTGGACCATGAGGTTTAGTCCAAGATCCCATACCTGAGAGAGAGCAGAGTAGAAAGCTGGAAGGAGCCTATCAGCCCAAGACTGTCAGCCTCTAGGCCTCTTTTACATGAGAAAGAAACAGGCTGGGCACGGTGGCTCACGCCTGTAATCCTAGTACTCTGGGAGGCCAAGGTGGGTGGATCACTTGAGATCAGAAGTTCAAGACCAGCCTGGCCAACATGGCGAAACCCCATCTCTACTAAAAATACAAAAATTAGCTGGGTATGGTGATACACACCTGTAATCCCATCTACTCTGGAGGCTGAGGCATGAGAATTCTTGAACCCAGGAGGCAGAGTTTGCAGTGAGTGAGATCACACCACTGTACTCCAGCCTGGGCAACAACAACAACAAAAAAGGAACAAACATAAACCTTGTTTCAGCGGCTGGTAACTGGAGTTATCTATCCTATGCAATTGAACCTAATTCTAACTGATATAGAGAAGTGGATGGGTGAATAAATGAATAATATCTCTTTAGAAAGTTGTTTCAACAGCCGCTAGTGGAAACTACCACACCCTAATCACAGCTCTAGTCTCTAACTAGCCCCGACTATCCAGATTAGAAAGGATTGATTACCAAAAGTAGGAGCCACCATATCTCTAAAGACAAGAAGTAAACGACCACTATTTTCAGGCTACTAAATCAAAGCCATCATTTCAAGCAAATTCACCTGTTCAGAGCATTCGGCGGAAAGAAACATGGATTCATCATTAATTAGGCCTCAGCAGCCCCACTTCATAGCACATGAACTCTACAATGCCTATTTTCACTTAAGGAAAATTTAGAGAGAGAATTGCATGCTTTAAACAAGTAAATCTGGTTGGGCGTGGTGGCTGACGCCTGTAATCCCAACACTTTGGGAGGCCACGGTGGGAGGATCACTTGAGCCCAGGAGTTTGAGACCAGTCGGGGTAATACAATGAGACTCTGTCTCTAAAAAATAATAATAATTTACATACATACATACACACGCACACACATAAATTTCAGGCAAGTCAGTCAGGGAGAGTCAAGACCAAGAGCTACCTAATGATGTGATGGGGAATAAGAAATAGGAAACTGTGACTAGTCTTTCCAGGCACTCTTCTCCCCTCAATTATGACTGAGTAGGATAAAGAAAGCTTCCTTGAAATAATTTCCAAGAGCAGGCCTGCACCCATGGGGATGTCTCACCACACATGTAATTCCAAGGCCACAGTCAGCAGTTACCCAACAGCAGGGAAGATGAGGCCAGTGTTCCAGGAGGTGCCAAATTTTAAGGATGTGACTTAACCATTTCAACCAAGAGAATGACAGGATATCTTCCATTACACCACCAACAGTCACAGTTTCTCCCTAGCACTCTTCGGAAGGGTGGCTTCAGAGCGCAGTAGCCCAGTCTGTGTGTCAGTCAGGGATTGAGAGAACATACCTTCAACCCACAAGGACTGCGTGGGCTCCCTCAGCTTCCCATATGCCATTTTCCCATTCTGATTTCATGGACTTCACACACATACACACCCCCCAACCTCAACTCTCCATGGCACTCTCTTCACGGAGATCCCAAAGAGTCAAAACTTGTAAGATTTTGCTTACTTCCCGACCTGGGAAAACTTGTTTTCCAAGGATATCCAAGAAGGGAAAGCCATATTTTAGGACCTCAAGGTTGGATTTTGGTGATAAAGTTTTAAATTGCTGTCCATTATTAATCTTAAACGCACAGCAGTCAGCCCTGAGATCTGCAATTATAACAATTCATAAAAACAGCCCCTTTGTTAGTTGCGCTTGAAGAGCTTTTGAAATATAATTGCAATGCAGTGCAAAGTAAAATAAAAATTCAGATTTTCTTTTACCGAGGCCATGAACAATACTGTCCTTTTTACAGCAGCGGAAAGCCTCAAGACATCCGTTATATTCCTTCAATGAGCTTTGTTCAATAAATGCTAAGCCTTGAAGCTTTTAAATGTATTAAAGTGATTATGATATCATCACTCCAAAGGCACTTCAATAGAACATTAAGACAGAAACAATTTTCCTCCACACAAACGGCATAACAGTAACAAAAAGTTGATTAAATGCATATTGTATCAAAAATATTTTTGGTATTTACAGACATATGTAGATAACATTAACTGTAACCCACACCATGGGCAGGGAAGAGAAGAGAAAATAATAAAAGCATTAGAGGGAGAGCAAATTTTAACAATAAATCTTCAAAACTTAAACTGTGGTTTGTGACTTTGCTTGTGGATTTATAGTCAAAGTCACACTACATAAAAGAGAATAAGGCTCAAAATTAATAAATTCTAGAGGAGAACAAGTCTTTCTTTTCTCTTCTCATAAGCCCAAATACATTCCCCACTCACATACGCCATACTTCCTTAAATGCCTCAACGTGACGACTGGCAGGAAATGTGAATCAATTTATTTAAAATTTCATTTAACATACTGCAGGCAGGCAATGACTCCACAAGGGGCAGATGCCTAAAGCGTCAAACCAGGAGGTGTAGAGAGGTTAGGAAGGAGGCCAAGAGGTGGGGTCAGAGCAAAACCGCAAGATGTAAGATTCTCTTTGTTGCAGGCTCGTTACAGAATGCTCTTAGCACAGATAAGGGGATTATGAATTCACATGTGAATTTATCCCCTATTAAACTTTCAGCAAAAGGGTCAGTTGGCTGGAATGGCAAAGCCAAGGCACCATGGTCACATGCCAAGGCAGAAATTACTTGTAGGCTCTCCTGACAGATGTAAGAAAAAGGGGACGTTTCAGCCCTTTCTCTGAGTGTGTCTACATTAACATCTACATCTGCTCGGTTCTGTGTCCCGCTATTTTGCTCAGCTTTATCTTGAGGGCACCATTCCCAAGGTGTTTAAAACTTGACCATACCCCTTTCCAGGGTGGTTATTTTTTGTAGCAGCTATTTATATAGTAAGGATATCAACCCTATGCTTGTCATAGTTGTTACAAACATTTATCAATTGTTTTGCTCTTACGTTTGCTCATGGAGTTTTGTAAGACAAAGGAGTTTCCCATCTTGAAATTAAGAAAGAGGAACATATTCCAAGGAACAAAGGGAGACCTCAGGGAGGACAGAGAAGAAAGCACATTCTCAAACCAGTCAAGACCAAATCCCTACATCTGACCAAGTGCCATTCAACTTGTCTTATCCCCTAGGCCAAAGAGAAAGTGTCTATGTTTCTCAGTGGAAAACACTCTATAAACAATGCTGACTACACAAGAAAAGCCACTGACAAGGCCTTTTATTACCCAACTTGGGGCCCTTGTGATTTTCTTTATGGGAGAGTATCCTTGTCCATCACTCCAAGCACTGCTCCCTGGCCCTGGCGACTGCTTAAACCAGCCCAGAGAAAGTAATACATAACAAAGGGCCAAGAAAAATGGGAAATAAAGACCATACAGTGGGTGACAAGTTCCCCCACTCAAGCAACTAGCCAGTGCCGCAGGCCAGAATTGATTTTCTATATGACATCAGAAAGGATTACCTCTCCCCCACAATACCGCCCAGGGGGATGGAGTGCAAATCATAATTAATTCAGGCAAATTCAATTCTGAGAGTCCGAGTGACAAATACTTTCCTTATAATATAAAGCACAGTCTCAAAACATCTTAAAACAGTTGGTGGGAGCTATAGCAACACACTCAATGCAATAATGACACGAAGCTACACAATAAAATGCCTACAACCAAATAATAATTCTTCCAAGTCAGGAAAGAATATTCTTTCAGAAAATAAATTCAAGCTTCAAAGAAAATGCATTTCTATTAATAATGCTGCCTCTCCTTCCTTCCTGATGGTATGGGGTAGGTGGGAGTGGAGGTCAATTTAATTCCTTAACTATCTTGGTCCACTAGGCCCACAAAAAAAAATTCTCTGTTAGAGGAAAAAGTATTAGTGTGCTCCTGACACAAGGAATCGGATGGGAGAGGAGAGGTTGCTTCCATTGCAAATGTGACCTAAACCCACAAGAACCTAAAAACAGTATCACAGTCAACAACACATCAGCCACATCAGCAGAGGAGTATCAGTGATACCCATACTTCAAAACAGACAAAACACAATTTCTTCTTGGCTTCAGAGTCTAGACCATTGAGTGGTAGGGTCACACAAAGGGAAAAACATTGGATCAGGAGGCAGATATCCCAAAATCTAGTTGCAATCCCTGAACTAATCAACTAGAGGCCTTGGGATAATTAATGCCTCTCTGGAGGGCCTGAGTCTCCTCTCTAAAATTAAATGGTTCACTTTCATGTCTCCATATGTTTGTTCAATTCTAATATTCTATAACTGTGTGATTATTACAATCGTCCTAAAGATATTCTGCTTAGAATTAGGTTAAATGAGTTTCTATTCCTTGACCCCAACAGCTAGGCAAGGGTGAAAACATGCTGAGTGAAAAAGAAGCTGACATTCTAGAATTCACAATTAGAGGGTTAGCCCCAAAGCAGAAAATCAGAAGTTGACTCTGTGTGTGTGTGTGTGTGTGTGTGTGTGTGTATGTCATATGTGCACATACATCTTCTTGGCCAAAATACTTCTCATCATCACTAATTTTTATTAAGTGCCCATCAGAGAACATCTCTATTTAGTTAATTATATGTGTTCAGAAAGGTTGATAGGAGTAGACTTTGAAACCAGATGACATTCCAGCTCCTTGGGCAAGTTACATAACATCTTGGAGCCTCTATCTCTTCCATCTAGAGAGTAGCAAAGATAATAAACAGTGCCTTACACATAGGATTATTGTAAGACACAAATGAGATGAGCCACATAAAGCAGGCAAAGTAATTGCTATAATCATTATTCCTTACCATTACCACCACCATTACTGCCTCTATCAATATCCCATTGGGTTGTTGTAAGAGTTAAATGAGAACACGTATAAACAATTGAGCACTAGTACCTGATACATAGTAAAAGATAATAAATATTGCCATTATTCTTATGATCCATGACAGTCATCCATGGAGCATTATTATACTATCCTCATCAAATAGGCTCGTAGCATTTCTCTTAAGTCCAATCCTTGTTTTTCCCCAACAAGGACCATTTTCAATGGAATAGTTCTAGCACTCAAGCCCCCTCAAGCACAAACTACAAACCCAAACAATCTAACACGTCCTGGTGATAACAAGGCTTGGTGAGAGGAACCAAGGAGTAGAGGCTGGAAGACTTATTTTCCTCTTTTTAAAATGTAAGAAGGTAAGAGCTGATGAGCTCAGAGCCCACTTCAAACTCCAACATCGTACAATCCTACTTGCCAGCCATTAAAAAGTGTGGCTCACACACAGGATCTAACTTCCTCTCACACAAGTCTTAATGTTTGAGAATCCCAAATAAACAACTTGAAATCCAAAGGACTAACTTTCACATACAGCTGAAAGGGCAACTTATTGGGGGTTGTTAGCAAAATCTGGGCTTGGCCCAATTTTGTTCTTCATATGAAATAATGAGATGAATATTTCTGGACACCAAGTCACAGAGACCAGTCAAGGAAGTTTTCAGCTACCCCCTTTTGTTTCCTTAGAACAATATTCAGCAACACTCCATTTCATTGTCATTCTCAGCTAGTGAAATTTCTTTTTTTTTTTTTTTACTAAAAATCCAAGGAGGTTGACATAGTTTTGTCCACAACGGGGTGACTGCTGCACAGTGAGATGTCCTAACTCTTTACTCCATGGCTGAGGCAGTCCAACAAGGAGGTCCCTCTCTGGTTCTTACAAGGCACATGAAATAACAAGTAGGCATTACATCCTCCTTTGGTTGTAACCTATGTAATTTATCTTTCTGGGAAAGGTGCACAAGGTCGTAGAGGGACTCATGTAAGAACTCATGTGAGGACTGAGATAACTCATCACAAACGGTCAGTTTGCCAATTTCAGTTGGTTCCCACGAAGGGAAAGAAAACTGTATGCTGAGGGTTAAGGGGGCTCTTGGCCATAAAGGGGAACATAAGCGACTGCACTTCTGGGGAACAGAAAGGCAGTATTTTAGCATTCCCACCCAGTGCCCCTCCTTTCCATACCCACCCTCAGCCATAGCGCTGCCACCCATCTAAATTTTCCTTTGGCTTCAAGAAGGAGGTTGCTGCTCATGCTAGACCTTTGAATAGCAGCATATTCCAGAACCACAGGGACAGTGACAGACACTCCCTTCCTCACCTCTGCCTCTTGCTTACTTAGTGCCTGGAAAGTGAGTCTCAAAAATCCAGTGGGCAGAAAAGAGGAAATGAAGAAGAAAACAACAATGATAACTTTTTATCCTTATTATTTAGTTACTTTATTAGAGTTTTCCTAACTCCTCTGCACAAAGGGAAGGGTAAGCTAGAGAAAACTAAGTGGCTTTGTCATCAAAAGCCCTCACTGCACTGGCATACAAACACCTGTCAGTGCAAAAGATGCCTCTTTATCAAGTCTTCATACCTACCAGGAGCCAAGCACACTCGGAGCTTTCAGACTATTTTCTTCCAATGTTTTGAAGTCCCTTTCAGTTCACATGAAGGCTAACAATTTCAAAAAGGTGGGGAAAAGAAAGGAAAAGTTCTCTTTTTTTTTGAAAAAGGAAAAGATACTGTGCCGTGATTATGAAGTCCTAAAAGCCTTTTAGCTGACAGCATAGGCTTTGTTGAATAGCCTCTAAGAACCTCCACTGAAAGACACAATTCAGCAATAAAATAGAGGCAGGGCATACACCATTTAGCATCCTCAGCCTCCCAAATTCAGGTACCCCATTTTATGCCATAAGTCAGGTGTCTCCCTCAATAGCCCTTTGGAATGCTCAAGGTCCAGAGTGGCATCAAACCAACCGACACATGAGCTGATACATCATGTGCTGCCAACAGAGAAATTAGTCTGTACCAAACTCAGCACAATCCTGCAGTTCAAACCAGAAATTCAAAAATGGCAGAAGTGGCTCAAACCCTCAGAGTGACCCATGCCCCATCTCTATCAGTCCACTCAGGATGCTCCATCCTCAGGGCCTGCATGAAGCGATGACTCCCCAGCTAACAAAGCCTGCTCTTCCAAGAGCTTGGCCGACCCTGCAAAGCCCAGACCACTCACAGACACTCAGCACTTGGATACTGAGGGTGCTTACATGAGAAAGCACTGGCTTGTGGAGAGTTGTGGTCACAGCTCCATAAACCGACCTGTTATAATCTCAGTAGCTACTGTGCTGCCTGCTATTCTGCCCAGAACGCTGGGTTCTAGCTGTAAGAGAATAGGAATGAAGGGTCGGAGAAGAAACCATGACCAAGATTATACTAAAACACCTCCCACACCTCCCACACCTCCCAAACATGAAACCATGATTTCAACAGCACATGTAGCATTTGGCTTGGGTGTGTGAAATACCAGCTTTTGAGTGATGGAGCACTCACCCCTATTTCAGACATATCTTTTCTCTGAAACTATTACACTCAGAGAGCTTCAAGTCCTGGCTCCAGACCCATCCATCTAACAACAGAAAGCACCTCTCAAGCTCCTTTCTGACATGAGCCCATCATTCACCATTTGCTGGTACACACAGTTTTTGCTGACAAAGCTCAATTACTAGAAAAAGCTCAGTAAGTAAAGCTGATTTGAAATAACTATATATTATATGGAGGCTGGATGAGGAAAGCTGATTTGAAGTCTAGAAAATCATCATATAAAGAGGCTCGAGAAAGAACTGCTTAATTATTTAAATACCTTCACTTCCTACCGACCACACATCATTTGATTTATCAACAGTATTAAATATTTGGTAATTTACTGAGGTCATCTGACAAAACAACTCCATATAGCAAGTACATATCAGACACTGTAATTCTTCTGTTAAAATCCCTTCGTCTGCCTGATTAATGTTCAAATACTGAGCTAATGCTATCAAACTGAGGTGCTTGCCAATTTCGGCTATCCAGTAAAAATGCAAAGCTGAGAGCATAGCAGCAGAGTGGCCTGAAGAACAAATTATCATGTGCTATCCTCCACTGCTGCAAAGTAGTCTGATGATATGGTTGGGATGGCCCCAATAGAGATGCTTATGCAGAGTCAACTGAAGGAGATAACTGGACCCATGGGACCCTGACTCAACCGCTACAGCCGTCATAGAGAGCAAGCCCAAGGAGGAGGGTGTATGCCTTCTCCCCAACATGCCAGATGCACCCGAGGCCCAACTTTGCTCATGTTGCCCTCCAAACCAGAATGCCCCTTTACAAATTCTCTAGCTCCTAACGTCTACTTGCTCTTCAAGACTCATCTCCTGCATAAAGCTTTCCTCCCTTGCCCCACCTCAAGATGCTATCTCAGTCAACTCCTATGCACTACCAGCATTTTGTGGAACAAGATCAATTTGTCTCTTTAATAAATTCAAGGTGAAATTTATATCCTCTATATAGAACCTGAAGTTCTTAGCATAATAATGAATAACAATGCCTCTGTAAGCATTGGGCCATGTTAAGTCAAGTGGATCAAAAACAAGAACTACAAGAAGCGCAGTATCAATTCATCAGGATATCTGATAGATTTTGAATGCTATAGTGTACAAATAAAGACACAATTTTTTAAGTGCCTATTTACAAAACTTAATCATCTAATAGGTCACAAAAAATACCTAAATTCCAAGAAGTAGAAATAGTGTATATATAGATCACATTCTCTGATCACATCTCACAGAAATTTGAAAACACTCTCTTCAACAACTTTTATGACAAGAGAAAATTAAATGAAAATCCCAAAATACCTAGAACACAAAAATGCAAACATTGTGTGTTAGAACCCATAGGACACAAAGCAGTGCTCAGAGGAAAACTCATAGCTTTAAATACGCACAGTTCTAAGCAAGAAAGAGTTAAAATGCTTAAATGAAGTGAGCAGCTCAAAATCAAAAAATAAAAATAAACAAGGAAAGCAAACAATTGGTAGAGATAAAAACAATAATTAATAAGAAATTATAAAATAGTGGCCGGGCACAGTGGCTCACATCTGTAACCCCAGCACTTTGGGAGGCCAAGGCGGGCAGATCACTTGAGGTCAGGTGTTTGAGACCAACTTAGCCAACACAGCAAAACACTGTTTCTACTAAAAGTGCAAAAATTAGCCAGGCATGGTGGTGCGTGCCTGTAATCCCAGCTACTTAGGAGGCTCAGGCAGGAGAATCGCTTGAACCCGGGAAGCGGAGGTTGCAGTACGCTGAGATTGCTGCACTCCAGCCTGGGCAACAGAGACTGCATCTCAAAAAAAAAAAAAGAAATACATATATGTACACATACATACACACACACACACACACACACACACAATAGCTGGGCATGGTGGCACACACCTGTAGTGCCAGCTACTCAGGAGGCTGAGGCATGAGAATCACTTAAACCCTGAAGGTGGAGTTGCAGTGAGCTGAGATCACGCCACCGCACTCTAGCCTAGGTGACAGAGTAAGACTCTGTCTCAAAAAAGAAAAAGAAAATATTGCTAAAAATAAATCCAGGCATTATTAAAATAGTAATCAACTACAAAACCAAAAATCAAGGAAAAGAGCAGAAAATATAGTCAAAATAAGGATGAGACTGTATATAGAACCCCAGATACAGAATAAATTAAAAGACATCAAATAGATGATTTTTCTCAACCTTATTCCAATATATTTGAAAACCTGGATAAACTGGATGTTTTCCAGGACAATATAAATCATCAAAACTAAGTCCAGAAAATACTAAAAGTTTAAATAAACAAAGTGCTATAGCAGATATTGATAAAGTTAACAGAGATAACTAACAAACGCCTGGCCCCAAGTATTTCACAGGTAAGTTTTACCTATTCCTTCAAGGAATGGATAACAAATGCTATCTGAATTATTTGTTCTAGAACATAGGAAAATATTTTAAATAGTTTTACTTTTCTATACTTTCAAATGTAAGTATAACATTGTATTAGTCTGCTCTGGCTGCCATAACAAAAGATCACAGAAGGTTGTTTACACAAGAGAAATTTATTTTCTCACAATTCCAGAGGCTAGAGGTCCAAGATCAAGGTGCCATTAGGGTTGGCTTCCAGTGAGGCCTCTTTTCCTGGATTGTAGACGGTCACCTTCTTACTGTGTCTCACACAGCCTCATCTCTGTGCATATGAGGTGAGACAGAGCTCTCTGGTGTCTCTTCCTCTTCTCGTAAGGACACTAGTCCTATTGGATTAGGGCCCCACCCTTGTGGCCTCATTTAACCTTAATTACCTTCCTAAAGGCCTCATCTCCAAATATAGTCACATTGGCAATTAGGGCTTCAACATATGTATTTTGGATGAGAAACAATTCAGTCCATAATAAACACAGAACAAATCCTGAAAAATGCAGCATAGTAAAAGAAAATTCCAGCCAATTACTCTTACGAAAACCAATGCAAAAATCTTAAAATATTAGCAAATAGAACCTAGATAACCATTAAATGAGTATTATATCACACTTCACAGAAATTTTAAAATGTTCTTTTCACAACTAAGTAGTGATGTCACTACTAAGGGAGGTTTTTTAAGAGGATTTATAAGTACCTCAATATTAAGAAATCTAATATAGTTTATCATATTAGTAGGCTAGACAATCTTAGAAGGGCCAGGCACATGTCTGTAATCCCAGCACTTTGAGAGGCCAAGATGGGAAGACTGCTTGAGCCTAGGAGTTTGAGACTAGCCTGGGCAACATGGCAAAACCTCATCTCTATAAAAAATACAAAAAAGGTGTGGTGGCCCATTCCTGTAGTCCCAGCTACTTGGGAGGTTGAGGTGGGAGGATTGCTTAAGTCCAGGAAGCAGAGGTTGCAGCGAGCCATGGTCAAGCCACTGTATTCCAGCCTGGGTCATAAAGTGAGGTCCTGTCTCAAAAAAAAGGGTGGTGGTGGGGGGAAGACCACATGGTCATGTCCATAAATGCCAAAAAAGCACTGAAGTTAAAGTAATACCACCTGAAAAATCATTTAAAAAAAAAAAAAAAAAAACTCTCCATACTAGCCAATGCAATTAGAGAAGGAAAAAAAATGAGAAGCATAAAAATTAGAAAGAAGCAAAATGATTTTTTTTCATATGACACAATTATATACTCCCAAATTCCAGGAGAATTGAAAAACTTTTAGAAAAGAGACAGTAGTAAGGTGGCTTATTATAAAATTAGTATTTTAAAAATCCAAGTTTTATTCTTTATTTCATTTTCATTCATTCCATTTCATTCAATTAACTATAACTTACAAGCCCTTTTATTTTTGCAAAGTAATCCTGTTTTATAGGTGCAGAAAATAAAGGTCAAGAAGGTCAAATCACTTTTCATGGTCACAGAGCTAGTAAATATATGTCCTTTGACTCCAAGCCCTATATTCCTTCCCTATAACAAGATACCTTTTCCCCCTCAAGACAGAGATATTAAATTCTATGGGTATTTTTGTCAACTTAGCCAAAATTAACTCCTAAATCAACACCAGATCTTAAAGGCTTGATCTCTGTTTTTAATGTAGAAATTATCTATGAAACTATTTGTTCATGGGGAAAATGATGAATGTCATAAACAGCAATCTATATAAAGAAATGATGGGTGGGGTGTGGTGGCTCACACCTGTAATTCCAGCACTTTAGGAGCCTGAGGCAGGCAGATCGCCTGAGCTCGGGAGTTCAAGACCAGCCTGGGTAACATGGTGAAACCCCGTCTCTACTAAAATAAAAAATTAGCCAGGCGTGGTGGTGCGCACCTATAGTCCCAGCTACTCAGGGGGCTGAGGCACAAGAATTGCTTGAGCCAGGGAGGTGAAGGTTGCAGTGAGCCGAGATGGTGCCACTGCACTCCAGCTTGGGCTACAGAGTGAGACTCTGTCTCAAAAAAAAAAAAAAGGAAGGAAGGAAGAAAAGAAAAAAAAAGGAAAGGAAAGCAAAGCAAAGGAAAGGAAAGATTAACTAGGCTGAAAATGTGATTAACATATATTTGCTTCGAGATTGCAAATGGAATATGTTTTCCCTACGATTCATGCCACTCTATTGCAAACCAATATTTTATCAAAATTTCTTTTGTAAATTACAGAAAACATGCATTTCTAAAAGCTATCATATTTGTTTCAGGTCAGTGAAGTATTATAATTGAACGCACGATGTATCCTTATACCCCTGGCAGTGGGCTGATTTCACCAGAACCAGTAAACTCCTAGGATAGGGATATAGTTGAGCTGACACAGACTCTACTCAGTCACTTAACAATTATGTGCTGCACATCTACCATGTGTCAGACCCTGTGCAGCACGCCAGGAAATACGCGCACAGTAACAGACCTGAGCGTACCCTCACAGAACTTAAATTTTAGTTGAAAAGACAGACATAAATAATATCAATATACATAAAACTGCAACTATAGTGGCTATCGAATCAGCCATCTACTGCCAAGATAATTCTGCCTAACAAGCGACATCAAAATTCAGTGGTTTGAAATAACAATCATTTATTCTCCTATATCTGCAAATCGGCTACAACTTGGCTAGGCTAGGTAGAATCCAGGTTGCAGACTGCAGGACAGGCTTAGGTCTGCTCCATATGAGTTCATGGTGAGGTCCAGTCTCAGAATGGGCAATGGCAGAAGCTCAATAAGGCCAAACAGAACATGCAATTCTAAGGTCTAGCTCAGAACTGGTATGCTCTTCCCTCCACCTACGTTTCCCTGGCCTGAGCAAGTTCCATGACCATGCCTAACATCAGTGGTCAGGAGTATACACTCTGAGGGAGGCACTGCAAAGCCACACAGCAAAGGGCACAGATACCGGGAGGGAGAATAACTAGGAACATAACAGAATCTGCCACAGCCATAAGAGAGAGGCGCGTGATGTTATAAGAACACCTAACGGAGAGATTTGGTCATGTGAGGAAGGTCAGAAAGAAAGCATAGCTGAAACTGAAATCTGAAAGACAAGTAGGAATTAAGCAGGTGGAAAGGTGGGAGTAAGAGACTTCCAAGCAAAGAGAACAGCATGTGCAAAGTCCCCATGGGCAAAGGAGACACGACCAGTGCAAGGCATTTAAGAAAGAATGGTGTGGCTGGGCAGAGAGAGGGAGAATGTGGTATAAGATGAAGAGAGATAAAGAAGCAGAACCATGTCAAAGAGTTTGCTGCCTTCATCCTAACAGTATAAAACCATTAAAAGATGCCAAGTTAGAAAATCGCATAATCAGATTTGCCTCTCCAAAAGATCTCTCTCTGTGGAATAGAGGATGAGTGTGTGGACCTATTAAGAGGTTACTGCAAAAGTCCAGGTGAAAGATGATGATGCCTTGGACTAACATGGTTGTTGATGAGGATGAAGAGAACTGAAAGTGTTTAGAGGATATTATGTGAACAGAAAAGCCCACTATTCTATCAAATCTTTCTTCCCAAGGTCACTACCTACCTCCCTACCACTAAATCCAATGGCTATTCCAAGATCTCATCCTATTTTTCCTCTTTGCAGCATGTAACCTTAATGAACACTTCCTCTTCTTTAAATTCCTCTTTCCCCAGCCTCTGGCAAAGCACAAATCTGCTGGTTTCCTCTACTCTCTGGTTGCTCACCCTCAGTTCATTCCTTCAATCCTCAGATTCACCCTATAATCTCTTCTCATCCTAAACTGCCCCACCCAACCCCAAGCAAATTCATCCCCTCTCTACTCCCATGCTCTCAAAACCTCATTATTCTGACTCCTTCTGAAACTACACTCTCAACCCTACAGCTATATATCTACTGCATCCTGGACATTTCCACATGGATGGCCCAAAGGCACCTCAAACCCAATGTGTCCCAAATGCAGTTCATCTGCCCCTCATCCCCTCCATCCTGAAAACCCTGTTCCTCCCCAGCTTCGCCTTCACAGAGATGGCCTCCATCTTTGATCCAGTTGTTCCAACAAAAAACCCAAGAGTTAGCTGTGGTTCCTCCCATGCCTCACCCCTCCACATCCACTCAACACAAATACCATCAAAACCACCTCTAAAATCCCATCAGGTTCATCTACTCTTCTTCCCCACTCCATTGCTCCAAGGCAGGCCTCTGCCTCGTCTGGGGGACTCTACAACCTCCTAACTCGTCTCCTAACCTGCACCCCCAGCCCATTCTCTCCACAACCAAAGTGATCTTGCTAAAATACAAACATGACTGTGCCACTCTCCTACCTAAAACCCTCAAAAGTGGCAAGCCCTTAGCCTATGAATAAAGTCCAGATGCCTTAACAAAGGGTTTACAAGTCCCTTTGTGATCTTGCCTCTGCCTTCCCTGTTGTGTCCCTTGAATACACTCGTTCTGCCTGAGATCTGGACATTGTTGTGTTCCCTCCGCCTGAAACACTCTTCAGGTCCCAAGGCCACCTTTCTTGGCCAGCTCTCCTCACTAAAATGCAAGCTTCATGAGGACACAGATGCTGCCCGCCTTTTCATTGCTGTTTCCCAGTGACTACCCACTACATGCCCAATGGCTCTATAAAGTGAGTGAGTAAATGAATGAATGAATGAATGAGCGGCTCCTTCAGGATGCCTCTTCCTGATGTCCTTCCCTCCTCCCAAGGTTGGGTATACTTTTTTTTTTTTAGACGGAGTCTCACTCTGTCGCCCAGGCTAGAGTGCAGTGGTGCGACCTCAGCTCACTACAAGCTCCACCTCCTGGGTTCATGTCATTCTCCTGCCTCAGCCTCCCATGTAGCTGGGACTACAGGTGCCCGCCACCACGCCTGGCTAATTTTTTGTATTTTTAGTAGAGACGGGTTTTCACCGTGTTATCCAGGCTGTTCCTGATCTCCTGACCTCGTGATCCACCCGCCTTGGCCTCCCAAAGTGCTGGGATTACAGGCATGAGCCACCATGCCCAGCCTGTTGGGTGTACTTTTTAGGTGTTCTCAGAGAAGCCTAAGCTTTCCCTAAGAATCACCTCACTAAACACTTGGCCGCAACCTCCCAATCCACTTACTAAAATGTAAACTCTGTGAAGGCAGGAACATTTTCTGTTGCAGGAAGGAGCCCTGCGAGCTAGAGGGAACCAGAAATGGCCCTTTCTTGAAGGAGATCCCCGAAGGCATTGAAGCCAAGAGGGAGATTAAATGAAGCCAAGACAGAAGCTGGGGGTGCAGGTCCAGATACAAATAAACTACATACAAGTTCCTAGGGTACACAGAGGACGTACATGGCAGGGCAGGGAGTGAGGTCAGCAGTTAAGGAGTAGTGCAAAGATCAGACTGAAGTCAAGCATTGAGACCAGAGAGGTCCATTTCTAACTCACCATCACTGGTTACGCAGACACTCTTTTAGGTAGATTCACACAGGTGGGATAATATCTCCATACCTTGTAAAAACGCACCAATTTCCACTGAAATCCATTATGTATTATTGAAGAAATGGTCTTTTTGGAGACTTTTGCCCATTGCCATTTCATTTCAAGGGGACAGACTGCATTTAAATAAAATCTGAGGTGTATGTGAATGCCTTTTATAATGGATAGAATTTCATTAAAATCAGTCAACTTCTTCCAAAGTTATTAAAGAACAGCCTTTTAAATGCAAAATGCTAAGTACTTATGTTGAAACAGAAACCTTAATTCAGTCAATTAAATACAGTAACGTGATCAGGGACGAGGCAAAGCAACTGCAGAGGTGAACCCAAGCAAAATCAAATATTGAAACTAAAGAAGTTAAAAGATTGGAGATTCCCTGTTGACAGGCAAAAATATGGCCTATTTGGGTCTTCAATCTCTAGGTTATTAACAGCAGACAATGCAACATCAGTCACCAAGCCTGAACCAAGGACCTTTTGCCTGAGGTTAGGTTTCCAAAGCATCCACTCAGCACATTCAAACTCTTAAATATGATGTTCTCTTTGCTATTTTTCTCCACCTGATTTGGAGCAAGTTGGAATCTTAGGGGAGAGCTGCTTCCTCCCAAGGTGAATGCTGGCAGCTTGGAGCTGGTGATCAGCTGCACACAGACTTAAAGACCTCCTCCCAGGCCTGTGGTCCTTCAGCGCAATGGTCTAAATGAGGCACGGCTCAGAACCCCGAAAGGAGGCCTCGCCTCAGCAGAGGCTGTGCCTCGGGGGCCACGGAAGCAGTGACAGTGACCCAGCTGCCTCTGCAGGAGAGGACAGGAGTCTCCTGTGCTGCAGCTGAAAGGGGCCATGTGGATAAGATAAGTAATTAGAAGAGGAATAGTAATTACCACAGATATGACAAGGAGGCCTGCATGACAGGGAGTTCTGTCAAAGCCCATAATTCTTGCAAATGAGCAGCGGTGCCTGGGTGACACAGTCCTCCCTCATGAATTATACAGGTGGCCACACATGGTACACCCTGAGTGATGCTTAGCCCAAAGGGACTGCTTATGGTGGGGACAGCAGGGCCCCAGGAGCTATACAAGCCTTGTGGGCCCCAGGAGCTATACAAGCCTCGTGTCCCCAAGAGGTGGAAGCAAAACTCCAGCCTTCATGACAGCAGTTGCACCTGGGGACTTGGCTGCCATAGGGGCCTCCCAGAACACAAAAGGCAGCAGAGCAACCATGCACAGAGTTAGGGAGAAGTTTATGGAAACATGACATTCAGAGTGAGCCTTGAACATGTAGGTGTTTGACAGGCAGAGGTAGAAATAAGGGCTTTCCTTGCGGAAGGGTATTACGGGCTGAATTGTACCCATTCCCCAAAAGAAATTTGTATGTTGAAGTTCTAATCCAGAATCTCAGAATGGGAGATAGGGTCTTTAAAGAGATAATTAAGTTAAAATGAGGTTATTAGGGTGGGCCCTAATCCAACATGACTGGTGTCTTCACAAGAAGAAGAGATTAGTGCTTTGGGAGGCCAAGGCGAGAGGACTGCTTGAGGCCAGGAGTTCAAGACCAACCTGGGCAATATAGCAAGACCCCATCTCTAGAAAAATTAGCTAGGCATGATGGTATACACCTGCAGTCCTATCTACTTGGGAAGCTGAGGTGGGAGAATCACTGGGGCCCAGGAGTTCAAGGCAGCAGTGAGCTGTGTTGGCGTCACTGTACTCCAGCCTGAGAGATAGAACAAGACCATGCCTCCAAAAAAAAAAAAAAAAACAGAGAAGAGGAGGAGGAGGTGATCAGGACACAGATAGACATACAGAGGGAAGGCCATATAGAGACACAGTGAGAACACAGCTTTCTGCAAGCCAAGGAGAGGGGCCTCAGAAGAAATCAATTCTCCCGACACTTTCATCTTGGATTTTGAGCCTCCAGAACTGTGAGAAAATAAATTTCTGTTGTTTAAGCCACGAAGTCTGTGGTATTTTGTTACAGCAGCCCTGGAAAACTAATACAAGGGGTCCAGCATAAACAAACACCATGAGCCGGGAAAACACAAGACACACCGAGTCAGTTCATGCAGCTGGACCTCAGGCAAAGAGGAAGCTGAGCTAGAAAAGTCACCTGCTGGCTCCAAGGTTGGCCTAGATTCTACAGACCCTAGTTTTGAGCAGGGAAGCAACTTGGATCAGACTGTGACTCTAGGCAATTCCTGCTTTGTTGGCAAGGTGTAAGAGATAGGGGCAGACATGGCGATCCTTAAGGGTGTGAGAACGTGAACTTAGAGGTGAACCTGGGGCGTCAGGAGGATGGCAACACCACTAACTGAGATAAAGGAGACAAGAACAAATTTGAGGAGGAATTAGATGGGCTGAGTCTGCAAATATTTGGGGTAGGAGGGCAGGGTGGCATTCAGCCCTGCCTCACGTCCTCTGGAGAACTGAAGTTACTACACTCCCTCACAGAGCTTGAGGCCACACATGTGCAAACTATTTCTATTTAGGCCCCACATTCACAAGCAGTGATTTTTTAAAAAATTAACTTTACATGATGCCATAAAACCAATCAACTTAACCCAAGCGCAATGGTCTTGAAACAGAAACCCAGTGAGAACAAGACTTGGATCACAACACTTTAAGTGCTGATTCCAGCAACTCCTGAAAGGGTTGGCCTCCAATTTCCATTCTGATGGGTCAGATTAGAGAATCTCCAGTGAAGCTGTCAGAATATTCTAATGTTTGCACATTGTGAAAGTTCAAGCAAGAGTCAACCATGGGGGAAAGAAGGGAGGGCGGCCCTTAGAATATTGTGGTCTTGGACTACTTAAGAAAAACAATCAAAAATCACTTTCAATACCCACACCTTCTTTCGGAAGGAGAAAAACATTAAAAAGCACTGCCTATTGGGGGGAAGTGGTATAAATCATTTTATTTCATGCTCCATCATTTACTCAGCACAGACTTCAGTGACACCTCCTGATTAGGTTTAATTTTAAGCCAGCGAGAACACCACATACGGTATTGTCAGAGAAAGTTCCATTTCTCTCCAAGCCTGATGGGCGACTATTGTAATGTAAAACCCCGGGATTTAAATAACACAAGCGGATTCTATTATAGGAGAAAGGTTTACATTTTGGAGTCTTTTTACTTCAAAGGAGCCTAGATACCAAACCATGAATTACCTGAAACAATGGGCTTCAATGATCAGCACTTCACCCGTTTCTTTAGGAAAAAGACTACTTTACTTGACTAACGAGCAGGACTCAGTGATCCAATTATCTCTCGGAAGCAGTCCCAGGTTCTTGAAACCAACACACTGGTTAGGAAAATTGGAGCAGGGAGGAGGACAGGCTTACCCCAAGACGGCCCCTGACTCCTGCACGATTCCTTCCTCACCCAGGCTCCTGGGTCCTCCCCATCCACAAGGCATGGGCTCTAGCGACCTAACACCCATGCTAATCTCCAGGGACAGCCTCCCAAGAGGACTCACAGGAGGATCATCTTCCCAGGAAACTCAGAAAGGAAGCAGCTGGGACCAGAGGGAGAAAACTGAAGCACTATGGCCTCCTGGGTCTTCAGAATTCCACATGTGCCCAACCAGGGGTGCAGCATCAGGGCCCACCAGATGCTCATCTCCAGTGCTCTCCCAGGACCCCAGCAACAGCATAGGGATCTTATGCTGATGTCCTCAGAGGAGACTTAGTGTTTCTCAAGAAAGACATTTGAACATGACTATGTGCAGGTGCTGGGCTACAGATACCTAGTTTCCACCTTCAATGAACACAGAGTATGGTGGGCAGACAGTGAAATACAGAAACACCGGCCCTGCAGTGTGATACACACCTTTAAAGAGACCAGCGCCAAGTATTAGGGACAATTTCCCATAGGAAGTGACACTGGCAGGGGTCTTCAGGGTCACACCTCAAAGCCACGTTTCTCAAATTAATCAAGTACTGTGTCACACACTCCTGTGCACACACGTCTTACAACCCATTGAAGGGGCCAGCCCCCTAGAAATAGGACACAATACAAAGTGCACTGGTATTACAATGAGGGGCTCAGGATACATCCCACTCTGACTACCCTCCCAGATATAAAGCAAACTGCCTTGTAGCAAAGTTGCCTGACAGAGGGTCTATTGTAGTAGCAAGTCTAACCTGTACTGCTAGGGTCTAGATGTTTGCATCCCACCTTCCCTGAAATTCATATGTTGGATCCTCACCCTCAAGATGATGGTATCAGGAGGCAGAGCCTTTGGGAGATGATGAGGTCATAGGGGCAGCATCTCATGAATGGATCCAGAAAGAGACCCCTTGCCCCTTCTGCCATGCTAAAATCAGAAGACAGCCACCTATGAGGAACCGGACACTGAATCTGCCAGCCCCTTGACCTTAGACTTCCCAGCCCTCATCACTGTGAGAAATGAATTTGTGCTGTTTGTAAGCCAGCCAGTCTATGGTATTTTGTTATAGCAGCCCAAATGAGAAACATACACAAACAAGGCTGGTTTAAAGAGCAGGAAACACTCACTGCCTTACTTCTTTATGACAGCTCATCCTGACACCAGGTATTCCTTCATTAATCACAGGAATCCTTGATTTTGGAGGAATTCTGGCTAAGAAATCATAGAACCATTAGAAGAGATAATAGTGGAGTGGGAGGAACAGTGTGTGCAACTGCATGTTCTAGATGATATTACTTGGAACACAATGCAAGGAGATGTTGTTTCACATGGTCCACAAACTAGGCACATCAGCATCACCTGGGAAGTTGTTAGAACTGCAAACTCTTGGACCTCACCCTAGACCTACCGAACTTGATACTCAATAGGATAGAGCCTAAGACGTTGCATTTCCAACAAACTCCTGGGTGATATTGATGCTGAGGATGGGGCACTGACTGAGAACCACTGCTCTAGGGGAAAGTCACCTTGATCTCTGGTGAGATGATGACCATGATCATGATGACACAAACAACAGCAGCTACTAACACTTAACTGAGCAGTTTCCATAAGTCAGACACTACACAGGCAGCCTACAAGCATCACCTCATTTAATCCTCACAACCAGCATGCCACAGATGAGGAAACTGAGCCACAGAAATGTTAAGGAGTTCACCCAGCATCATGGTAATAAACATCCGTCGAGCTGAGATTTGAACTCGAGCAGTCTGCCTTTGGAGCCCACATTCCTAGGTGCACTTTCTGCAGATGTACCAACAACTCCATCTCCAAATGCAGGCTGCTGAGCCACTGCTGGGAGACTGCACCGCAAGACTGGCATGCAAGACTCTGGCAAATCCTGATGTGGAGAAATCACTGAACTGCAGAAACCCATCACCTCCAGACACACTTATTTTGAGTAACACTTATTGTCATCTCTGTAGAGTACCCATCTCTATATTCCTTTAGCTCTTCAGCACTGCCCCCACTCCCAACACACAGCCCTTACCACCTCTAGAGCTTTCATCCTTGACTCTCTTATGATGTGTTATGCTGGCCTCTGCAGTAAAGCTCCAGGTCTCCCTCCACTTTGGTATATAATTTTGATTGGGTCCAACTTTGATTTGCACCCAATCTCATATCACTAGCCCAGAACTAGGTAACAGCAAAAGGAAAGACCTCCATAGCTTTCCAAAGCTTCCCACACAATCTGGTGTCAAAACAGCTCTCTCTCTCCTGGTCCATCATGGAGGAACAAGAGGTGCAAAGCTCTAGAACTGTTGCACAGACCAAACCCCATGCTAGGTAAAGCTGACGTGACACTCAAAGCTAAAGGTGACCAACACGGCAGATCATGCCAATCTCCTTCTCGTGCCAAAGCCCCAAACCTTGAATGCCTAAGCCCAGATCATTCAATTCTAAGATCTTGCCACGCCCACCCTCCTGCTTCCTGTTAGGACCTCTGCAAGAGAGGGAAACTGAAGAACAAAGACAAAGAACAGATGTGGGGCTTTGCTCTAGCTCAGGGCAGAAGGCAGCTTCAAGATGTTTCCCCTCCTCTCCATCTCTTGTCAATACCTGACCCTTGCCAAAGTGTAGAGATCACACTTTGAAATGAAAAGCATACACCGTATACATGGTGGACTAGATTTTTCCCTCCTGATTCAGCAGTGCACTGGAAGAATTTTCATCCCCATAAAGGAAACTGCCCAATAATGCAACTCAGTAACCACTGAATGAGCACCTACTATGTGCTCTATTTGCCCTGCACATTGATCATGAAAGGGTATGGATAAGAAGTTAAAGAAATGGTACCTGCCATTTGGGAGTTCTGCCACTTACGTGACACTCATTTCCTCTTGCCTGGGCTTGGGTAACTTTGAGCAAACAACTTAACCCCTCTTCTTGTAAGCAGGGGATAATGGATCCCACCTCAAATGGATCATTACGAGGATTAAATGAGGCAAGACTTGGAGACAGCCTGGTACATAATGGGTGCATGAATGGTAGGCCCTTCTGCCTCTTTCCTTACCCAGTTTTTGGGAGATAGGAATTCATATGACAGACCACAATTTGGTGTCAAGTTGAAAAGGGTGGAGTTTCAGGGAGTTTGGAGCAAGAAGAAATCAACATTAGCAGAGGGACTGGAGGCTATAGACGTTGAGCTGATTTGAAGGCTGGACAGAAGCAGGTAGAAAAGACTTGGAAGAGGGAAGGCAGGGAACATTTTAAGCATAGAGAATGGAATTGGGACTGGGGAATAAGATGAGCAAACTGGTGGGTAAAAAGAGACCTGGCAGATGATTTTTGGCTCTCCCTGAGGAAGAAGGGAAGATGAGGGGTTTCTGAAGCACCCAACAAAGAAGTATGTCTTGAACCAGAAGCCAGAGGGTCAAGAATAAGAACCCAAGCTCTCCTTCTATGAGCCTTCCCTGACACAGGGAGACACATTCCCCAAGCAATACGGAGACCCTCAAAAGGCTACACCTGCACCAGGCCAGCTGTTCCTTTTGGGGGACAAGAGGGAGTTTCAGAACTTGCCACTCGATTTCCAACAGCAAAGAAATTAGAAATAAAAATTCAACATTCAGGGACTGGTTTACATTAGAGTACGTCAGCATGGGGAGAAAAATCATGTAGTCATTTAAAAAGATTATCATGAATATTACAGAAACACAGTGAAATGCTTTTGATACATTAAGTGAAAAACAACAGAACTCAAAACAACGTATGTAGCATTATCAAGGGATCGGTTTGGCAGAGGGAGCACAGGCTCAGAACAGACAGAACCAAGGTCTAATACTGGGACTCCACTACTTAGGAGCTGTAGGTTCTCAGGCAGGTTTTGCCTCCATTTCCCTGAAGATGAAAGGGAGATCATAGAAACCACCCTTTAGGGTTGCTAAAAGTTTTAAATGCCTAGTTCAAAGTTTATCATGAAAGGGTACATGATAAACTCCTACAATGTCTGCAGGGTGAGACGCAGCTCTTTGGGTAGAATTACGGTTTTCAATAGCAAAAAAAAAGTAAACTTTTTAAACACAGATGAACTTCCTGAAGGCAGGAACTGTGTTTTGCTTACCAGAATCACACCCTGCCCCTCCCCCCAACTAGAAAAAAAACAGAATTAAGGTGACGAAATTATAAGTGGTTTATTACTACGACTACATATGGTTGTTAAAAAGGCAGTTAGAAAACGTCTGTCCCTAGAAGACATATCCCAAGAATGTGACTGTAATCAGGCCCTTTCGCCTCTCTCAAATCTGGCTTCTTTGCTCAAGGCAGAGAGCCCAGAAGCGAGCTCTGAGTTCACAAACCAACCCACCCATGAGGGAGGTCAGCAGCAGCTCTGCACCAAGCACATGTGCTGGGCCAGGGCTGGGGAATTCAACAGGGAAGACCCAAAGCTTCAAAGACTTCCCAGGCTGGAATGAATCCTTCAGGTATGGGAAAGCAGGGCAGGACTCGCCCAAGCCACCAGTGCTGAGACCTGCAGACATCTTCACCATCACCTAGGAAGTGAGCGGCCCTTCTCCTGGGACAGGACCCCACAACCTTATGTACTCTGGGGACATGACTGTTCCAGTGGAAAATGAGTGGGGCTGCTCAGACTGAGGGCACCTACAAGGAGGGACCTGCCCTACAGACAAGTGAGCTCTGGCACTGGGAAGGACAGGCATCATCCACACCACAGCCAGCACAACCAACTACCTGCTCCACCCCACCACTGGCCCAGCCCACATCTCAGAAGGATACCCTAGACCCCTCTTCCTGATGGCTGAAATGCCTTCAAACACATTTCTGTCCTTCAGCTTTATGGGTCTTTGTTTTCTTGAGACTGAGTCTCGCTGTGTCTCGCAGGCTGCAGCGCAGTGGTGTAATCTCAGCTCATTGCAACCTCCACCTCCTGGGTCCAAGTGATTCTCATGCATCAGCCTCTCCAGTAGCTGGAATTACGGGCACCTGCTACCACACCCAGCTAATTTTTGTGTTTTTAGTAGAGACAAGATTTTGCCATGTTGCCCAGGCTGGTCTCAAATTCCTGGCTGCAAGTGATCTTCCTGCCTCAGCCTTCCAAAGTGCCGGGATTACAGGTGTGAGCCACAGCACTCGGCCTCATCTTTATGTTTTGATCTTCACTGAAATGCAAATAAATGCAATGTAGGCAGAGCTTATTCTGGCAACTCAATCCTAATGCGAAAGGATGTCTGACCTGGTCCTCAGACCATGTTGATGGTGGCAGAAGAAATGCAGGAAGGTACGAGTCTTGAGGAAAAGGGGGAAAAATATTATTAAAGGGGAGAGGTGTACCCAAGAATCAGAAGTGTGGGGCCACCAAAGACTAGTTCTTAGACTCCTTCCTATTGCTGATTCAGGGTTAGCGCCCTGAAGGTGGTGAGCCACTGCACACAATAGACAACCAAGAGGAGAGAAGTCCATGGAGACCAACACCAACCTCTGCACCTTGTTTGAAGCTTAAAGCACAGTTACTATGGTTCCTGGGCCCATAGGCCTCATGCTGGATCCTTCACCCCCTACCAGTCTCCAGGTTCTTCCAAGCACAGTAGAAACACCCACCCCTCTGCAAAAGTCTAGCATTGTTCTGCAACTCCAAGGAAAGCAAGGAAGTCACCGGCTCCCCTCACGCTACCATCCTCTTCCACTGCCCACCACTTGATACATGGGGCGGCACACCCTTCAACACACACACACACGCACATACACTCACATGGGCAGCCAGTGCAACACCTGCACACCCACCTTAGCTGACAGGAAGCTAAGAACAAACGCAGAATGAAATCAGTCATCAGAAAGGGGTTGGGACGGAGACGGAGATGTGGAAACAGAAAGCAGCACACGCTCTGGGTTCAGCTCTTTGAATCTCTTTAGAGCAAGGGCCCAGAAGCTGCCAATGCCTTTGGTTGGATTGGGGGGCAGTTAAGGCAAATAACTGAAGGCATTTCAATTGGTGATGCTCCCCCAGTGACTCACTGTTTCTTTATTGCAACATGCTCTCTATGAAAGCCATTTTCCTCTCACAGGATCTGCTTGGGCAACATGTGATGTCATCATAAATCATCTCTGGTTTTTTTTCCTTTAAAATGTCAGCAGATTTCTTGGAGTTTCTAAAAAACCAAGAGAGCCAGCACCACCTCCCAGTTTTGGCAGGGAAACCCATTTTCTTTCCCAAGACGTCTGTCTTCACTTTTTCCCCTTGCACTCCCATAGGAACTCTGCAGAGATAATGCCTCGAAGAGTACAGAAAGTCACAGAAAGCATTTATGAAAAAAAGCTTTTCTTTCTACCCTTTCCAAATGCAGGGCCTTTCTCTCGCTCCCTTTTTTCCTCTCGTCCTAGTTTGGTGCACTTCCAGGGGAAGTGAATGTATATCGAGCACTTTTAAACAAGGTCTAATACAATCCATGCCTCCAAGACATGAGTGCCATTAATCAGAACGAAGCCTTTGTGCAAGAGAGGCCACAGGCTGGACGGCCGCCATGGACGAGTAACACAGACAGGCCCCTACCTCCCCACTCCACCCCCGGCAGGGCTTGGCATTCTCTTCCCACCCTCCCCCCTCCCAAATCCTGTGCCCGACAGCCCCCCAAAGACCTGTAAAAACCTACTCTGGAGAAAAAAAGTTTCCTTTCATTCCAAGTTCATTGGACCAAAAAGTGACTAACATCATTTCAGGTGCAGAACCTCAAGCACAAAAGAAAATACCAAACCAACTCTAACCCATGAGCACTGGGGCCACGGCAAAGGGGAATCTACTGCTGAGGTGTTTGTTTCATCACCCTGGGTATCTCTTAAAGCAAATCTTCCTTCTGGAAGGACTCTTTCCAGAGAGATCTCTGTGATTAGAGACTATAGCTGCCCTGTCCCCTACATGCAATGACCACACAGTAACAAAGAAACGAAGATAGCATGGCAGTCCTAATGGACCTTCTTTTTACATCCTTAGATATGGTCAACAGTCTTCCCCAACCCCACCCCACACCCCAAAAAAATAATTCAGTTAACTAAAGACCATGGGAAGCAAAGGAACTTATGTATGGGGGAAATTGACAACCATTTATGTGAAGTCCTTTGGGGCTATTATCAATGCCCCAACCTCTCCCCTAAAATCAAATACTTTTGCCTGGTCCCAGATTACTGATGCTCCATCATTAATACTTGAACATTAGGATCAGTTATGGAAATGTGCAGATAGTCCTTGGAGATTTTTATACCACTGTCTGCCATTTCTACCTAAGTATGAGTAAGTAATACTTTGCGACTGTGTGTGTGTGTGTGTGTGTGTGTGTGTGTGTGTGTGTGTGAGATGGAGTCTCACTCTGTCACCAGGCTGGAGTGCAGTGGCGCGATCTTGGCTCACTGCAACCTCCACCTCCCAGGTTCAAGCGATTCTCCTACCTCAGCCTCCCGAGTAGCTGGGATTACAGGCGCCTGCCACTACGCCCAGATAATTTTTGTATTTTTAGTAGAGATGGGGTTTCATCATGTTGGCCAGGATGGTCTTGATCTCTTGACCTTGTGATCTCCCCACCTCGGCCTCCCAAAGTGCTGGGATTACAGACATGAGCCACCTCGCCTGCCCGACTTTGCGATCTTGATGTCTGGTGTACAGTCCTGTCCCCACAATTTATCCACACGCAAGCATGGGGTCTTCCAGGAACCCATCACATTAGATACTTGTTGGGGAGGCCACACCCTTTGTTGCCCTCTCTTACCCTGACTGATCATAATTCCTTATCTTGAAGACAGGCAAAAGGTGGGAGAAATTCAGGAGGGAAAAAGAAGAGAAAGAAGAGTAGGAGCAAATAAGGGGAACAGAGGACGAGGTCTTCTTCTTCTTCTCAAACACCTAGGACAGTTACTCACACAACTTAGACACTCAGTATGCGCTCTCTGAATAAACAGAGACAACTAGGGGCCAAATGTTGTGCTGGTCAAGTAATGGCAGGTGGGGAAGTCACTCACCAGGGCAAGCCAACTGTTCCACCCTTCCCTGCCATGGCTCACACTTGCCCTACTGCCTGAAATGTCCTCCTCAGCCTCCCGAACGGTTCAGCCTGCTGGTCACTTCAGACTCTGACTCCAGGACCCCTTCCCGCCCCCTCTAGGAATGGGCCAACTGCCACGTGTCTATGTCGTCGTACTCAATGCATCTCTCAGGATGTCCTCCCTTGGCTGGGTTGCAGTCACCTATTTCTTCATGTCTCCTCTATTAAGTGTTACTCATCTTTGCATCTCTAACACCTAAACCCCCACATCACACACAGCAAGCATCTGGTAACTGCTGAATAAATCAACTGAGTCACTAAAAAAAAAAAAAGCCACTAAATCACCAACTAAACCTATTTGAGTTTGGGGTTTGGTTTTTTTAATTTTTTCTTTCCTTTTCAGAGAGATTTATTCCCAAAAGCTAGAAAAGGAGAATCTAGGGAAGAGGTGAGGACTTAGAGGTGGGAGAGATCCAGGTCAAATATGAGAAGGGTGGATTCAGCAGGGGGTGTTTCCTTTCTGTGATGAAGGGGCTTTCTGGACTCTGTCCACAGGGATCGGCCGCATCACCTCAGATGGAAAATGCTGAGGAGGGGGCAGGGCACAGCCTCACTTATCCAAGACACTCCAAGTCCTGCACCTTCAGGAGGGAATGAGCCCAGACTTTTTATCGATCTCTGCTGGCCACACAGTTGGCCAGGGTAGCTCAAGATGGCTTCAGTGGATGAAAAAGAGGTTGTCTATAAAGGTATGTTAATGCTCACAGAATAGCTCAAGGCTGGCGGAAAACCACCAATTCCCACAGCACCCAGAGAAAGCAGGGGGCAACTGAAGAACTTACCAGGCAAAGAAAAATGGTACCATAGAGGCTTCCCCCACAGACCCACCCCATCCCCCTGAAATGATGGTTCTATCACTACAGACCCAGGAAAAAACAAAGATGGGAAGGGAATTAAAATCTCCCCCCAAAATTAAGCAACAGCCCTCCACATCCTCTCCCATCCAACACTTTACACTACCTTTTGCAATCTCCCAGGCTTGCTTCTGGAAAATTTCAAAGTCACCACCAACCAACCCTTCCTAACGCACAATGGCATTTAATAATTGCTTACGGTTCTTGCCTGGGAAGCCAGGCAAGCACCCACAATTCATCACATGTGTGACCTTTCGAGCCCTAGCCCCCAAATGATTTTCACTCACTTTAATCTGAGTCCGATTCAAAACAGATCTGCTGTCAGCAGCCTGAATTCTGTAGCCCCACGGATGGGCAGTGCCTACGGCTAATCTTTTAGTGCCTTAATCATAAAATACAGTACTTCCCCAGCTGTTTTCACCCAAATAGTCAGAAAAGCGGGTGAGCAGGGTGTGAGAAATGATGAATTATGAACTCCAAAGTAGTATTTCATTAAGCAAGATTGGACGCTAAAACTTTAACTGTGCTCTCTGCAACTGAAAGGCCATTTTATAAAAATCCAAACTGAGAGAATTTTGAAGTTTCTACATTTCACAGGGGAACCCGCTACCATATGCCAGATTGGGGGAAGGGGGAAGGATGAAAGCAGCGGTCAGCATGAAATGTTTTTTAAACCATGACCACTTCAGATTTTTGCAACATGATGCCAAGCATGTTCAACAGGTCTACAAATGTGCTGCATTAGCCTAAATTTAGTGGGTGTTAATTGAAATCAGAGCTGCAGTCATTACCACCGACATGTTTCTAAATACTACCCAATAAATTTTTGTCTGTTTCAGATTCTCCGTGACAGCTGGCAATGAAAAACCAAGAGAGGGCACGTAAAATGGTCTTCTTATGTACCTAGTCCCACAGTATGCATACAAAAGGATGTCTGCATGTGGATCTGGCCTGTGTCTGCACGCACAGACCTGTGTATGGATAAACACAAGATAGATGTGCGTGCTTTGCCCATTTTTAGAAGGCGAACAGAAGACATGTGCAAGGATACACGTATACTCTGGCAATTTCCTTTTTACTAATGTACCTCCACAGAAAGCAAACTGGGCCTCTCTCCACGTGACAAAAACATTCCATTCTAGTTTACAGTGACAAGGGTTTCTGCTGCAACTTAGATCCCTTTTTCAGATGAGACTATTTTCTTCCTCTCTGGGTTGCCTCACCCTCTTCAGGTAAGCCTTGTTTTGATTTAAAAAACAAAATTAAAGTTTCCTCCACAGCAGAGTATTTAAGGGTCAGCCAGGAAAAGGTCTGTGGGACACAGAATCTGGAAGGAAGAAGGAAGAGGCCCCGGGGAAGGAGTGAAAAGTCTGGAAAAAGAACCATCAGCTTTCCTGAGTTCCCTCAGCAAAATACCAGTTTCATCCTCCCAATTACTCATTAGTTCATTATTAGTTTACGTGAAAAGAAAAGAGGTGGCTTTGTGCTCTCTTGAGTCATAGCTCCAGCTGAAATAAAAAAGAAAAGGGAGGAGAGTGGCCTTGAGGCTGCACATATTTTGCCCTTCCTTGATCCTCTGATGATAATTTGAGGACTTCCCCTGATCCCAGTAGTATTGTCTAACTTTGCCAGGGGTCTATTCCATTCGAAAATAAACACTGTAGTCAGCTCCACAGCAGTGTGCCAGGAGGAACCTTGGAGGCAAATATGTTTACCAAAGACTAATGACACCAAAGGACTCCATTTTAGCCCCAGCAGCAGATCCTCATGCCGTTCCTTTCTTCCTCACGTATATCCCATCGATCTGATTATTCAAATGAGTATCAGCTACGGAGCCTTATTGCTCCTCTTGGCAAAGTCCCCCCCTTCCTCTGTCTCATCCTTTCCTCTAGATTTGGTATATGCCCAACCCTAAGCATACAGCTAACATGTGTGTTTACATATCATACACATAAACTAGTGTACACATAGTCTTGCTACATGCCTATCCACAAACACACCACTCGAGTATACACAAAAACACATAATTTCTGCTAACACAAACATTAGTACATGTCCTCACCACAGTGAGCACATGTGCCCAACACACACAAACACATACACCAACACACACAGCCAAGCCTTTCGAAGAAGGCTAGGTAACTTGGACTTAGGAAAGAGGCGCCTGTTCCCCACCCCTACAGCTCCAGAGAACTAGAGAAAAATCAATGGATCCCAGCCTGCTCTGAAGGGACTAGAAACATTTCTACAGAAGAAATAATTTTTGGCACAGAAATCATCCAGAACAGGATGGGCGCAGTGGCTCACGCCTGTAATCCCAGCACTTTGGGAGGCCGAGGCAGGTGGATCACCTGAAGTCAAGAGTTCGAGACCAGCCTGGCCAACAGGGAGAAACCCTGTCTCTACTAAAAATACAAAAATTAGCCAGGCACACTGGTTCATGCCTATAATCCCAGCACTTTGGGAGGCCAAGGTGAGAGGATCACCTGAGGTCGGGAGTTCGAGATCAGCCTGACCAACTTGGAGAAACCCCATCTCTATTAAAAATATAAAATTAGCCGGACCTGGTGGCACATGCCTGTAATCCTAGCTACTCAGGAGGCTAAGGCAGGAGAATCACTTGAACCTGGGAGGCAGAGGTTGCAGTGAGCCAAGATCACGCCACTGCACTCCAGCCTGGGCAACAGAGTAAAACTCCATCTCAAAAAAAAAAAAAAAATTAGCCGGGTGTGGTGGCATGCACCTGTAATCCCAGTTACTTGGGAGGCTGAGGCAGGAGACTCCCTTGGACCCAGGAGGTGGAGGTTGCAGTAATCCAAGATCCCACCGCTGCATTCCAGCCTAGGCGACAAAAGTGAAACTCTATCTCAAAAAAAAAAAAAAAAAAAAAATCATCCAGAACAGTGTAGTCCACCCCAGTATCCAAAGACTCCTCTCAGCTCATCACCCCACATTGTCTACAGGAGCCTCTCAGATGGTCTGTGGGAGGAATGGACTGAATTCCTTGACACTCAATTCGGGTCTAAGCAGCAGGTCAGCATCCCCTGGGAACTTGTTAGAAATGTAGTCTCAGGCCCAATCCCGGACCTACTGAATTAGACACTGCATTTTTACAAGTTCCCCGGGGATGTGTGTGCACGCTTAAGTTTGGGAAGCACCCCTTAGAGCCCACCCATCCCATACTCAAGACATGCCCAGCTGAGGTCATCCTGTCCTTACCAACTCTAAAATTCCAAGCTCTCCAGCTCGGGCTGAAGCAGAGAAAAGACCACCCTCAGACCCACTGCCTCCTCTCTCACCAGCAGCAACTGGAGTTAACAACGGAGCCTCAGGTGTCCAGAACTTGCCGGCATCTAAACCCACCAGGACCTCAGCGATACTAACAGTTTGCTCCCCACTAATTGTCTCATCACTCTACAACTGCTGCTTTTTATTTCATTATGCTTCTCATCAGTCTCAGATAGGAATATAACCGAAAAAGAAATTGAAGAGGAACAATTTCAATATCTCAAAACACATGCAAATCAACGCCCAGAATCCTACCTGGAATGTTTTTATTGAGACAATTCTGTACTTGTCTGAGAGATGACCTTATAATAAATAAATTCATATCTCGCAAAGGTAGATGTTCTCCCCACCTTATAAAGCTAATTATACTGGCACAACATAACATTTTCCTAAATGCTGATAACCTCATCCTGTTACTCAGGAAATATTATTTTTAAATAGGTGTGATAGATACAAACTGAAACACTCAGATTTCAATTCCAGCCCCAATTCCCGGATCCCCTCTCTGAGTAATTTAAGGACTTCCTCCAGATAGTTTTTCATATTCTTTTAACTGACATTTTATCTTTATACAGTATCTCACAGAATGAGCACGCACTAAGACAATGACAGCCAAGAAGGCCTGTCATTTCTCATTCCGACAAAGACAGATGTCTTACACTGGCTTATGCCAATAATAGATCCAACAAAAAACAAAAGAGACTACACCTGCCGCTGATGTAAAGGCACCAATTCACATTTGTGACACTCATTTGTCAATTAACAGATTTCTTCCATTGTTGACACACGAGACTTAAAAGATGTGGGCTCGAATGTGATGAATTAAAAAAGACAGATGAGTAAGCTATGAGCTGCAAAGTAATGCTATAATGTGCTTTAGATATGAATATCAACTGACACCCCTGACAGGCCATACAAGGTTTTATTTCATTTTGCACTGTATCCAGGCTTCATACTTTGTCTTCTTTGTTCGCTTTTCATCAAGCTCCTAACATCTCATTCTGACAGCCAGAGACATTTAAGGCACTTTCGTTTCAAATGCAAGTTAGCGTACTTGATTTGTCATTAAAATGCAAAACGATTGCCGTTGCAGGTAAATGTAGGTATGCTTAAAAGGTTGGGTCTGCAAAGGAAAAGCTGAAAATGGTTTGAGTTCCTCACTCTGCCTCCTTCACTAGCCTGGCCGCCGCCTCATAGGGCTCTGGCCAATGCCCCCTTTGACAAACACCTACCCAAAGTGAGCCTTAGGAGTTCCCTGTCCCAGCAGCGGCCTCAGAAGTGAGCCAACCTTGAATGAAAAACAGCTTTCCCCTCCCCACGAGGTGTTCTGCAGATCTGCAAGTCTTCCTGTGTTTGGACCAGTGTAAGCATACACAAGCATTCCCCTGTGGAGAGGAAACATGGATAGGCTTGGATCAAAATGCTCAAGATTATTTTTCATATTGAGCTCTCATCCTCCATCTCCTTAGGGAAGGAGAAAACTCCAACCCTTAGACTCTCCCTAGGAGAGATGGAGGAAGAATCCAATAGGGGTGATGGGATTCAGGACAGGCTACCCCCAAAGTACCTTGGCATTTGAGAAAACAGCAGAAGCAGGCAGGTCTCTCTCACCTTCCACTGCCCTTCTCCCCTAAGTAGGCCATGAAACCTAGGAAGATCATCCTCTGATTTTTTCCTGCCTTCCACTTCTGAAAAAAGAAGCCCTTCATTAAAGAGGTGCCCTCTCTATACCCAAAGGAAAAAACACCCTTATCTTTGAAGACCCAGGGACACAGAGAAGAAACTGGACAAACAGGCCTTGCTAAGTTGTTTCCGTATCAACAGATCATGCTTTCTTTTCCAATCACACTTCTCCACAATGAGCCACTTCTCCATCAAACCTAGCATAACAAATACACAGGTTTACCTGTTTCTTTGGGTCTTCATTTCTGAAGACTCCTGTGTCACGTAAAATTTCTATTAAATAAATTGGTATGCTCTTACTAATCTGTCTTTTGTTACAGGGGCCTCAACCACAAACCTAGCTATGACTGAAAATAGGTATTTATTTTCCCTTGCAAGGGCTTCATGGGAAGCCTTTTTTGTTATAATGATCTTTAATTCAGTAATTTCACTCTTTGTGAAATTATCTTGCTGAAACAAAGAGAACACTGAAAACAGTGAAATAATGATTTACAGACAAAGATGTTCATCACAGCATGTCTTAATAACACCAAAAAGTGGAAAATATATAAATATATCAATCAATCAGAAAATGGGTAAATCATGGCACATTTATGTGAAAAGATATTATGTAATCACTAACAAACCATATTAACCAAAAAAAAAAAAAAAAGTGACATTAAGAGAAAAAACAGAAGTCAAGACATTATATACAACCTGATCCCAATTTTGTAAAAATTTATACATACTCCAATATTAATAGTGGTTATTGTTCAGGATAAATATTATGGATTATTTTTTATTTCCTTTGGTATGTTTTTCTGTATTTTTAAACTTTTATAAAATGAGTATTATCTTATAATCAAAAAAATAAAATTAAAAGCAGCTTGAAAAACTAATTTTAAAAAGTAAAAATTTATTTGGCCTAACTTCCTATTACATAACACCAAGCTACCATTTGCACTTTCTGGGTCTCAAATTTCCTTCATTGAAAGAAAATGTTAGACCAGTGTTTTTCTAACCGTGTTCCATGGAACCCTAGGGTACCACAGGGGGCTTTTGGAGTTTCTCCAACTGATTCGTTTGAATTTAACTTTTAAATTATTTTAACCATTTAAAAAAACGTAATTTAAAAAGCAGTATGCACTCCCAAAGACATACTACACCAAATTTTAACACACTAGAAGATACTGCCATATTAACTTACACTATCACATTAACTCACTTTTCAAAATATAGCTGCTTCTTACAATTATTTAAAGAATAACCTGATATTACAAGATGAACTTTAAGGGGAAAGTAACTGTCACCATTTGCAAATACTTAACTGAGTGTATTGACATTTAAATGTTGCACACTCAAACCCAAATACAAGAATAATCTGAATGCTGGGACCAGTATAAAACTGCATTTTGTCTCTAACCTTAATACCAAACCCAGTGCTATGGTTTGAATGTGTTCCCCAAAGTTCATGTATTGGAAACTTAATCCCCAATGCAACAGTATTAGGAGGTGGAGCCTAGTACGAGGCATTTATTAATAAGAGTGATGAGAACTCCACCTTCATGAATGGAGTAATACAGATTATAAAAAGGCTTGAGGCTACAAGTTCAATCACTTGCTCCCTTGCCCTTGCATCTTCCATCATGTGAAGATGTAGCAAGAAGGATCTCACCAGATGCAGCCCCTAGATCTTGGACTTCCCAGCTTCCAGAACCATAAGCCAGTACATTTCTGTTCATTATAAATGGCCCAATCTCAGGTTTACTGTCTAGCAACACAAAATGAACTGAGACACCCAGTGTTCATCTGAATAGTTTCACTATTTTTGCTGAGCTTAAAAAATATATATATTTGTATTCCAAAATGGGCTTTCTATAATTTGTTTGACAAGGATTCTGCTGCTAGAAACCACTAGATTAAACCAACCTAAGGTTCTTTGGAAGCATGTGATTTTGTGAAGCATAGCATAGGAGATCCCAGGAGAAGTTGAGCACTGTGATAAAGAGGTATGGTTGAGGCCCCACTTCCATGATGCTATGGCACAATCATGGCTCACTGCAGAATTCAAAACTCCTGGGTTCAAGCAATCCTCCCACCTCAGCCTCCCGAGTAGCTGGGACTATAAGTGTGTGCCATCATGCCTGGCTAATTTTTAAATTTTTTGTAGGGACAAGCTCTTACTATGTTCAGCCCAGGCAGGTCTCGAACTCCTGGCCTCTAGTGAGCCTCAGTTTCTCAAAGTACTGGGATTACAGGCATGAACTACTGCGCCTGGCCAATCTGACTAGTTAACATTCTAAAAGCAGGGAGTTTTTTTCCTAATATTAAATCAATTTCAAATTTCCACATTCCACCTTGCTGTGCACTGCCTAAACGTGATTTTTACAATCATCTTCCATGAGAGGTTCTAACAAGTCCTTAAAAGAAAAAAAAAAAAAAAAAAAAGCTAAAGCAGACCCTGAAGTTAAAACTGAACCATTCAATTCAAGGTAGATCAGAAATTGCATAAAATGAAAACTGTTAGTAAAGACAAAAAAATCAGATGGGAGGTTTTTTACGGTTGTAGAAATAGCCGCATGCTCCTTGCAAGGTCTATGATCTTCCTTTTGATACGTACATGAACCAGGAAGATAACTATTCCCCAAGCCCAAGGCAGGAAGAGTAAATTCAGTTCCTCACACTTGACGGAAAGCTGTCCCATCAGGTACAGTCTGTGGAGGAGCAAATTGGGGAAGGGTGGGGTGCATCTAAGTTGAAACTGCTGTGGAGGGTTAGGTGATAAAATTCTTCTCTGAGCTCAGAGGTACAACTACATAAAAATCATGCCTCAAAATTATTAAATAAGATAAGGAATTTTACTCTGACATCTGGTTTTCTTAAAATCTTACTATAATGACATACCTTATTTAGTATTCTATGACTGCTAATAATCATCATGTTTATTTTGTTCTAATGAAGATTCTGCTTCCTCCCTCTTCCCTTTTAAAACATAATTGAATTGGAAAATGTTACACTCCCAGTTGTCCTGGTCCAAGAGAAACCTGGCCATTCAGACCCAAGTCCATAACTTTGCAATCTACAGTCTGGCAGGAAGTAGACCCCCCCCCCGCCCCCCGCCACAGAGCCCTAACTTTGCCAAACCGAATCTATAAACAACAAATGCCATAGGACCCCAAGTAAAATAATCATAAAGATAAACCTGCTCAAAGTCAAGAGAATCAAAAATGAAATAAACTACTTTTGGGATATCTACTCTTTCAGTATATCTTCTACAGGAACAAAACTCTTTTACATTTAATATTTCATTTGGTCTTCATAGCCCCTTCTATCCCCTGTCTGGAAAATGACAACAGAGATTAAATGACCTACTCAATATTTCACAGATAATTTGTGATGGAACAAAGACAAATAGTCAAAACTCAGGCATCCTGTGTCTTAATGATCTCCGTGCTTTTCTACCAGATCATCCTCCAGCCAGAACTACCCCAGCTTCTTGGTCTCCAACAATGTCTCTGAGCTTCAAACTAGCAAGAGTTCAGTTCCTCAATTAAAAGTAAAAAGAAAAAATGGCAGTAATGCATTACAGTTATGTAGTGTTAGTGATTTACAGCGCATTTGCATTCAAATCACCTATCTCCTCTGACCCAGAAACACTCCCAGCAGTGAGAAAAAAGGACAGTATTCTTTGCCCGTAACTGATGGAAGATGCTGTCCAGATAAACAGCAGCAGCAAGAGGACTAAAACATATCTGAGATGGAACCAAAAACTGGTGGGGCATAAAGGAACAGAACAATAAAATGTAAGCTGATTTTCTGTGGACTTTTATAATACTATTATTTAATGTAAAGCCTCAGTGCCTACAGTTTTATCTCCTCCTGAAAAAACAATAAGGTCAAATATAAGTTTGGGAAGAAAACAAAACAGCAGCAGCCGTAGTTGTCTCCCCCGCAACTCCTGTCACTCCAGGGTGAAGGTTTGATGGGAGAACCCATACCTCGAGTCCTTACTTGGCGGGACTCCCTGAAAGACTCTGGCATGGCCAGCTTCTACTTCCCAGAATCCCCACTATGCTGTAGGGGTTGTCCCCTTCTCATGAACCTGGAAGACAATTTTCCTCTTCTCAGTCAACCTACACTAACTAGTTTGCCAGATAAAGATCTTAGGACAACAATGAATTCGAATTGGGGGAAACATACAATCAAATAGAATACAGTGTAGGAGCTAACAGTGGACTTTGTAGTCAGGGAAAGCTGCGTTTAGATCTTGGTCCCCCACTGACCAGTGGGAAAGCCTTTTAACCTCTGCACATTTTTGTTCTCTGTCTTTAAGCTGGAAAGAACACCGTGCTTGCCATAAAGATTCAAGAAGGTCATCAGGGAAAACTGATAGATGAACAGGAGTCACCAGTACCATTACCTCTTCTAAAATAAGCAATTACCATGTTTTTTTAAAATCCATTTTACCACCAGGCAAGGTGACTCATGCCTGTAATCCCAGCACTTTGGGAGGCCAAGGCAAGTGGATCGCTTGAGGTCAGGAATCTAAGACCAGCCCAGCCAAAATGGTGAAACCCTGACTCTCCCAAAAATACAAAAATAAGCTCGGAGTGGTGGCGCACACCTGTAATCCCAGCTACTCAGAAGGCTGAGCCAGGAGAATCACTTTAACCCGGGAGGCAGAGATTGCAGTGAGCCAAGATTGTGCCACTGCACTCCAGCCTGGGCGACTGAGCAAGCTCTTTTTCAAAAAATGAAATAAAATAAAATAAAATCCATTTTAGCAAATGAAGAATTTCCAGGTTAGATTGTGTCTTCTGATAGAGGGCACCTACCTAGTGCATAACCCTGTCCTGGACACTTCTGAAAGTGAAGCTGTTATCCCATCTTGGAAAAGCATACACTTCAATGGGAGACAGAGATCCTGCAAAGGCCCTAAGGCATTCACAGAACCAATAATGTACCAATTCTCCCAGGGGAGAATGTACCCCTAAGTGCTGGCCTTGCAGAAACACTGTGGCATGGAAAGTGATAATAAATGCAATTTCTGAAAGATGAGGTTTCAAGTTTTAGTTCCTCCCCTTCTGGACAAGCACAAAGCCAGCCCACAGGGCCTTGCTGGGAGTGAAGAGGCATGTTCTTGTGGCAGAAGTCTTGGAAGAACTGCATTAACCGTGACCCTTCTAACAGCATAATTGCTGCGTATATGTGTCAGGGCCGAAACGCAGGCCCTGCTCAGCCTGGGACCGGGCTGCCCTCCACCAGCTGGAGGTGGCTTGTCTCCCCCGCAACTCCTGTCACTCCAGGGTGAAGGTTTGGTGGGAGAACCCATACCTCGAGTCCTTACTTGGCTGGCCTCCCTGAAAGACTCTGGCATGGCCAGCTTCTACATCCCAGAATCACCACTACGCTACACAGCAAAAGGGTTTCTGTCTTTGGGTGTGGGAAGAAACTTACCCTGTTCTCCAATTTCACTTCTCCTGGATTCCAACCCACCCCTGAGGGCATACAGATCACCATTCCCACTCAGGAAAATCCTGGTCCCAAAGCCCTGACATTGTACAAGCTCCGAAGTCTTAAGGCAGCATGGAAAATCCTGCCCTCCCTCCAGGAGGTGGCTCAGGTCTCAATTTCTTCATGAAGTTTCTTTTGAAGATGTTCTCCCTTCTGAGAACTTCTTGGGCATGAGAACCTCTATTATACTCCTGGCAATTAATTGGACTGTGTTATCCTGTGTGTACATAAGGTATGCATCTGTCTAGGAGCCAACCCAGGATTCACCTGGGTCATTTTACCTGCTCTGCTGGGCTGGCTGGCTGGGAACCCTCCGCTCCATGTATAGCTCCCCAATGCCAGCTCAAAGAGAATAAGCTTCCCAGGCAGTAGACAAAGTCACTACGTTCCCCAGTAGGAGAGAACTGCAAGGTTCTCAAAGTCCACAAGGAGAATCTGACCATGGACCCACATTGTTCTCTAATAATTTTACCTGTATTAGCCTTATCTCCACATTGAGCATGCGAGCTTTCAAATGGGGAAACATCACAGGCATAAGGTCCACAAGCTGGGAACCCAACATCGGGGCCTTTGCAGGAACTCTCTCGATATCTGAAGGTATACAATAATATCTATGTATCTACAATAAATAGGAGGAGACCTGCAAGGGACAGTAGTCAAGTTCTCAGTCTTTGAGTACATCTGAAGACAGTTTTGGGGAAATCATGCTATTCTGGGCAGTTCCCACCCTCATTTAGTCAAAGGATTAGTCTATTGCCATGCCTGTACCAGCCATGACAAGACCCTAAAGAAAGATCACCTAGCTCAGGTGCCTCCAAGGAGGGGTCCCATTGTACCAGGCAGCTAGAAAGACCACTATAACCCTACTGGCATCCTCCAAAACATAAGTGGCCCAGGCCTGACTTCTACCCACCAGTTAAAGAGGAAGAAGATAAGAAAAGCCTTGGCGTGTATGGTTAAATTTACCCCTACTGTCATTCTTCTGGGCTTCACGACACAAGCTGGAACAAATACAGTGCTCCTCAGAGGCAGAGCACTTGACAAAAGACTTTCAGGAGCCACTGCCAGGCTCCATTTTTCTATACCCCAGGTAAGGCTGATTTTTCTTGCCAAAGTCCAGCCTGAAAGAGTTGAATTCAGAGTACTGATTTGCTATATCCAATTACAACTGGAAGAATGGTTAGCTCTCTGTGATGTTGGTCCACCTCAGGCATCTGGGAAGAATTCATGTGAGCCAACCAGGACAGACTCGTGATCCAACTGCCAGCACAGGTTAAGACAGCTGCCACCCAGGCTCCTGGCTCACTGCGCTTTCGGAGGAAGTGCTTAGAAGAGATAGGGAATACATTCTGAAAAATAAGTCACTGGAATAAAACTAAAAGCCCACCAGGCAATTCCAATGCACCCCCCCCCCCCACCCACCAACTTAAAGACTGTGTTAGGACTCAGAAAACGACACCCCAGGCCGGGCGCGGTGGCTCACGCCTGTAATCCCAGCACTTTGGGAGGCCGAGGCGGGCGGATCACGAGGTCAGGAGATCGAGACCGTCCTGGCTAACACGGTGAAACCCCATCTCTACTAAAATTACAAAAAGTTAGCCGGGCTTGGTGGTATGTGCCTGTAGTCCCAGTTACTCGGAGGCTGAGGCAGGAGAATGGCGTGAACCCGGGAGGTGGAGCTTGCAGTGAGCCGAGATGGCGCCACTGCACTCCAGCCTGGGCCACAGAGCGAGACTCCGTCTCAAAAAAAAAAAAGATAAAAAAGAAAACGACACCCCAGAGTATGGTGCTTTGGCGTGCTGAGTACTTGGAACTAAAGGAGACTGGAAGGTCTCAGAGGCTGCCTCAGATGGAAGGCCTCTCTGACCGTCTCCTGCCCCTTTTGCTTCCCCAAAATGAGAGTTGCAGAAGCCAGAATTCCTCCTCCCCAAGGTGGGTCCATAGAAAGTAGAACCCCTCTCCCTCAAAACAAACCATAAAACCTAAAAATATTACTCAAACCTTCCCCCACCTTTCTGTGCAGGAGCTGGCTACAAGAAATTCTCTGACCTACCTTGTCTGACAGTTGGTCATAAGACCCTCATTCCAGACGCGTCCTGCCCTATAGCCAGGAAGAAGGATGCTACACAGAGAGGCCAAGAAGAATCCAGATAGGCAGGCCTTGCTGGATTCCCTACCCCCTCAGTCTGTTACCATTAGATCATATCCTTTTGTCCAATCACATTTCTACATGGCTGTCCGTTCTTGATCAAACCTTAGCATAGACACGGATCATTTTCCCTGGGTTTTGGGGCCTTCAGTTCACAAGGTTTCTGTGGTCACATAAAACTTTGATTAAATACATTTGTTATGCTTTTCTCTTGCATAAGACAGGTTATATATTTTGTTACAGAAGTGTCAGCCATGGCCCCTATGATGGGTGAGAAAAGGGATCACAACTTTGTACCCCGACATACGACATGCAAGTGGGCAATGCCCAACCACCTATCTCCTCAGAAGTCAGCAAAAGCTCTTAATGCACCCCATCCCCTCTCACCTTCTGCTCCACCAACCCCCAAAATGCATTTTAATACGTTCAATCGACAGAGCTGAAGCAGAACAAATATTAAAAGAAAAAAACATATTAGGGTTTTTGAGGAACAAAGCACCTCAAAACTCACATATTTAAACCTCTAGAGGATTGTATGTCGAAGTGAAATAGAAAAGTCTTGGGGAAAAAAATGGCACCTTTGTAAACAGCATTTTATTTGAAAAGAATACATCTAAATGATCCCATGCTTTCATTTCTTAAGCAGTACAGTGACAAACTAAAGCTAGCTTCAATTAGCACAACTTTAATTTTAAAGGAATAAAAATGAAAAAAAGCTTCCTTTGCCATCAACCTATGTTTTTCCCCACTCATGTTTGCTATGAATTCAAAAGAAAAGACAGAGTAGGAAACCGGCAGCTAGGTAGAGACTCCAGGCAGAGACAAAACTACTATAAATGCCACATTTGGACAAAGGTCAACCGCCAGAGCTCTTCTTCACACATATTCTCTCTCTGTCTCTGAAGGCACTCACAGAAGGATGCCCTGTTGGAGGTATACGATAATATCTGGAATTTATCTTTTTTGGGTAAACAAAGCTGCATATATGACTAATCTGATTTCTCTTTGACCCATATTAAACTAAATCAGGCTGAGGTTCCAGGTATCATTACCCCCACCCGGCCACACCAAATATACAAGTCTTTTCCTCTCAAAAGATCCCCACAATTACTAAAATAATTTGAGACTTCATCGGAAAGACTATTATGCTTGTAAACTTTAAATAATTTAAATGCTTCCTTGTATATAAATATTTCATATCAGAAATTGACTTCCAAATCAAGTGACCACACTAAGCAGTGTCCAAGTGCATCCCAATGAAATAAAATACAGGCAGCTTTTTTAATGCAGTTGGCATGAGGTCATGAAGGACTCTATATGCACAATACAGAATTAAAATTGCTGCTTCAAACTCCCTTCAAGTCAGGCTAGAAACCTATCCAGTGAAATCTCCAGGAAGAAGAGCTAAACAAATCTTTGCTTTGCTAAATTGCTGAATTTTCGGAGGAATAACCTAGGGTGGTGGTAAGGTTGACAATGGATACTAGATACGTTTAAAAAAAATAACAAAGTCATATCCTGAAATCACTGAGTTTTAACCTTGGGTAAGACAAGCGTCAGGTTTTAAAACCCGATCCAAAAAAGGCTCTGGCCACTAGCCCTTATCTTGTGTCAAGAAGCAAAGGAAAAAAAAAATCCTGTTCTAAAATTTGCAAGAAAAAACAAGGCTATGATGTGACCCCAAGTCTCAAAACATGCAGTTTCTCCCTGAGCGGCATGAACGGCAATCACATTGAAAAGGGTGAACAAAGAACAGAGACGCGCGATAAACACCATTAACCAGAGCTCCAGGCAGCACAGAATAAACCAGCTCGAAATAAATGGGCATTGAGACCCCAACAAAAACTTTCCACGCAGCCTCAGGAGTGTGACAGCCCAGGACCCCAGGCAAATCCTGAAGTGTAGTGAAGGAGGAAGTGAGCAGGGGGTCCACACTGGAGCCCCTCCCTTGACCTCTCCAACAACACTGGCCACTTCTTTCCTCCTTCCCTTCCTTGGGTACCGAAGGAAAAAGGCATAACAAGACCAAGTGGGACTGAACCAAGGAAAACATGCCCACTTCTTACGCCAAGCCAACGGCACAGAATTGAGCAAATTAGCATGCACATGTAACCCCCAAATGTACTATCCGGCACAGCACCATGTCACCGATGGAGACTTAGAAGACACACATACACACACACCAAAAAATGCTTTCTTTTTTTTTTTTTTTTTTTTTTTTTTACCAGAGCAATAGCTGAGAAGAAAAAATTATAACTCCTCAAGCCGTAGCGAAAGTTAAATCCTGCCTTGCCTTAGCTGCAGCATTCAGCTTGATGTGGCTAAATTAACAAAATGTTCCCTTGGCATTTAAATTCTCTCTTTTCTTTTTTTCCCCTTAGAAGCAGGGTGGGGGATGAAGTGTAATAAGTCAAAAGCAACTTCAAAACAAAATCAGTTATTTGTAAACAATCCTTGTGGGGAATTTTTCTCCCCTCCTCTCCCCCTACCCCAAGAAAAACAGCCCTGCCAGTTGTAATAGAAAGCCAAGTAAAGATAAATCAATTAGCTTGCTAATTTCTCCCCTCTCATTTATTTAGCTCTGCACTGTATTTGTCGTAATTGACTACAATTATGTTAATTACTAACTCCAGTATAATTACTATATTTATTGTCATTGAGCACGCGATGTACCCACAGCAAAGCTGGCATTTGTCGGGCATCAAGAAAGCAAACTGTCGAGAGGTGATTCTCGGCAAACTGGCGGATGTGGCTTCAGCAAATGAAAGGGCAAAAGAGATTTCATGCAATGTTAGTTTGAAAGCACCGGTTCATTAAGGATATTAATTTTCTGATAACTACACATTTAAGCATGACACACTCACGCAGTATCTACAGGATTTCGCAATTATTAATGCGTGACAGTTTCAAATGCTAAGTGAATCAATTAAACAGCAGCATTCACAATTTGAGAAGAGATAACTGCTTCATAACTACCTAAGACTACAATTTTCACATGACAAAAAAGAGCCATTGAGGCGCCTTCAAAACCTGACAGGTCAAGAAAGAAGTTTGAAACAAAAGCACCTTACAACCATCATCTCTCCTCTTTACTTGTCAGATCAACTTTGCTAGTGTCTCCCCAGAAACGGCATCACATGCCAGCTGCCACAAGGTGATTTTTCATGTCTTGTCAAAGAAATCTTTTATTCTATTTGCTCTGCATTAACATGTTACATTTATTGATCAAGGGCCTGTTCGGCAGCCACAGCAGGGCACTGAGCTCTCCATGCCTACGGGGCTTTGATGTCCCGGTGACATTCGAGCCCGAATAATGCACATACTAAATGGATTTAATGCAGAAATGTGTTTGGGCCTGACAGTTACATTAATAACAGCCCCTCACACTGATAAATATGCAATTGCTACTATTAAGAGTTACCCAATTACGGGGAAAATATTTCTCTACCTTATAAATAAATCCATCAAGGAAAAAGAAAGTTTTAACAATGGTGCATTTTCTTAAAACACTTCTCCAGCTGCAGGAAACGGGCCGTGTGGGGGTTAACACCCCCTCTCCTGCCCTCCCTCCAATTGTTTTTAATAAGTCTTGCTTTACCTCAAGAATGGTTTGGTGATTTTTTTTTTTCTTTTAAACCTCTTTTGTTGGTCTTCCCTGTTCTACCCGTCTCTTGTTTCTTCAGAACCAGAGAAAAAGCAGACACCCAGGAGACTGAAAAATTGGGTTCTGTATAAACTCAGCAAGGAACTTAGAGGAGGTGGTGCAGAAGTGGGGGCATGTAGCTGATCTCCATAATGATGGGTCTGGAGGAGGAGCTTTAAAAAAAAAAAAAGAAAGAAAGAAAAAGAAAAAGAAAACTCTACGCAAAACCTGAACATGTATGTGTCTCTCATTTAAAACCCTAAGTGACCTTGTGCTAGGGCAGTGACGGGGGTGGGGGTGTGAAGGGGAAGAGAAAGCAGCTGGGATGGAAGAAACCTTTTATTAGAAAAGTCTCGGCCAGGCAGAATTTGTAGTTATTATATCCCTGCAATTAAACACAGACACCCAGCAAAAAGCATAATCGCTCCCCTTTCATCATCAAGGAGCAGGGAACAGCTGAAATCACCAACACTACAGTCCCTGAGGAGAGGAAAGAGGCCTTTCAGATGGTGGGTGTGTGCACGCAAGTGAGTTCATGTGCAAATACACACACACCCCCATGCACCTCTTCTTTTCGCTTCAGACTCAGAATTCAAGCATGCAGTTGTCTACCTCAAGGTCCCCCAGTCCCAAGGCTGGCACCACAGTCAGCAGTTGCTGAGCCATTTGTCCCACCGCTGCGACCTTTGATCTGAACCACACCTCACAGAGCAAGGGAGAGGAAGAAAGAAGATACATTCTCTAGAAAACTCCCACCTCCCAGGCCTCATGAGGTCCTGCCTCGCCAAACTTTCCAATCAGAAAGGTTTTACAGAAATGGGAGAGACCAGGAAATGCTATATACATATGACTCCAGGGCCTCCAGGGTCTTGAACTCAGAGCAACAAAATCTACTCAGACCCTGGTATAGTGACTTCCACAGGCATTTAATGATTCAAAAAAAAAAAAAAAAACGAAGAAGAAGGAAACTTCCCCCTACCCCCAAAAGTAAATACAGGCTTGGCAGTAGCTGTCTTCTCCCACACACAGAAAAAAGATTTACACCCTGAAAAGCAGTTTAGGATAACCATAAAGCTGAAGTCAGACCACTGGGGCCATTTAATCCCAGCTCTCCCATTTAACCATCAGGGTGGTCTCAGGCAATTACTCTGCTACTCTGGGTCTCAGTTGTTTCATCTGTAAAATGTGGATAAGAACAGCTCCATTCTCAAAATGTTGTTGGGAGTAAACGAGATAACATATGTAAGTGTTCTGCCCAGGCATGGCATGTAGTGCATACTTGATAATGTTGGCTGAAAATAAACATGACTTTTTTTGAGATGGAGTCTCACTCTGTCGCCCAGGCTGGAGTACAGTGGCACGATCTTGGCTCACTGCAACTTCCGCCTCCTGGGTTCAAACGATTCTCCTGCTTCAGCCTCTCCAGTAGCTGGGATTACAGGCACATGCCACCACGCCTGGCTAAGTTTTGTATTTTTAGTAAGATGGGGTTTCACCATGTTGGCCAGGCTGGTCTTGAACTCCTGACCTCAAGTGATCTGCCCGCCTCAGTATCACAAAGTGCTGGGATTATAGGCGTGAGCCACTGCGCCCGGCCTAAACATGACTTCTGATGTCATCTGTCTGACTCTCTGTCCCTCGACTACTTTGGAGAGTAGAGCCAGTCTTTCAGTATTATTGGCAAGTCTGCTTTATCACGAAGCTCATCAAGAGAACCATTCTGCCAGCTATCTCCAACAGGGCACCAGAGGTCTTTCTCGACAGGCTGCAGTTGGCATGGGGGAGGAAGGATTCCTTTCATCCAAAGCTGTCCTATGCCCTGACATTTGGCATCCTTGGCCTCACCCACTAAATGCTACTAGAGCCCATCCCCATCACTGTGACAACAAAATGCCCTCTACAGGGGCAGAGTTTCCTGGTTGAGAACTTGAAGGTCTAGCAAGTAGAAAGTTTGAAAGGGTTAAATTCTCCAGTCTCTTTCCTAACACCCCCAAATCACCACTACTCCTAACAGTCACCCCGACAATGTGGAAGGCAGCACCACTCACATGCCCGATAATGTCCTCAGAACAGAAAGCAGGGCAGAGGGGGAGGGTGGCGCAGTGGGGCCCAAATTCCAAACAGCTCAGGGAGAGAGAGAGACTTCACAAGACAGGAAAATAAACCCCAAGATTCTGGGACAGCAAAATGGGTGAGAGGGGAAATAAAATGCGTTATCAAAAAGTCTAGGAATGTCTTATATTAGAGGCAAACGCTGCAGGAAATATAGTGACAACGTTTATGAAAGCACTTTCTAAACCATATCGCAAGTTACAGGGATCATCATCATTCAAGAAAGTGAACCTCAGGGAAGTCCTGTGGCCCCTTAGCAACTCTCTCCAGTTGCCCACCACCTCCTGGACGAGTCTTACCTTAGCACAATGCATCATTTTCTCTGGGTAGAAATCCAGGAAGTCAGGAAGCCTTAGGGAGGAGGGAGTGCCACAAAAACCACCTTCACAGTGGCCTGAAACCTGCTGCCTTAGTGCTCTTCCCTCCCTTATTGAGTCAGATTTTTGTTTGTTTGTTGTTGAGATTGGGTCTTGCTCTGTCACCCAGGCTGGAGTGCAGTAGCACAAACACAGCTCACTGCATCCTCTACCTTCCAGGCTCAAGTGATCCTCCCACCTCAGCCTCCCAAGTAGCTGAAACTACAGGTGCATGCCACCACACCCAGCTAATTTTGTGTATTTTTTGCAGAGATGGGGTCTTGCTATTTTCCCCCGGCTGGTTTCAACCTGGGCTCAACTGAGCCTCCCAAAGTGCTGGGTTACAGGTGTGTGCCCCCCTGCCCAAGCTAGTAAGACTATTTTGATGCTTCTACAGGCAGGGAGGTCACTCCAGAAAGTGTAAGTAAGGAGAATCAAAGTCTTCTAAGTGAAACTTTTCTTTTTTTAGATGGAGTCTTGCTTTGTTGCCCAGGCTGGTGTGCAGTGGTGTGATCTTGGCTCATTGCAACCTCCACCTCCCAGGTTCAAGGAATTCTCCTGCCTCAGCCTTCCAAGTAGCTAGGATTATAAGCACCCATCACCATGCCCTGCTAATTTTTGTATTTTTAGTAGAGATGGGGTTTCACCACATTGGCCAAGCTGGTTACAACTGAGACATTATACATCACCCACCAAGTCATTTTCCACTTTACCTTTTGATTGTATGTTCTGGTGGTAGCTGGAGACACCAGGATGGCCAGTGATATTCTTAGAACAAGAATATTTTTTTTACTGCAATGCTCAGTTTAAAGAGAACACTGGTTCTAACATACAGAGTACCTTGCCTCCTAGGAATCAGTCAGAATATATCAATGCCCTAGAACTACATTGAAAATTCACTAACAATTTATCTTCTAAAGCCTATCTTTTCTACCACCATCTCTTCTGCTCAGGCTTACAGATATGAGCTCTGTTGCCTCCCCTACCCCAATATCAGCATGTTTCCCAAATAAGACCACTACATTTGGGGTTGGAAATAAATATGAATAAGGCCTTTGGCTATAAAGCCAATATTTAATGAAGACCCACTACCAACAGAACATGTCCTTTGAACTGTTCTCCTGAGAGTCTGGGCGGGGAATTTTTTCTCCCCAATCCCACTGGAACACGATCAAATATATGCTCCTAGCTGGCAGGGATAAAAAATATATATGAGGTGAGCTGGTTTATCCTATGGAATATCAGGGACAGTTGGAAAGCTAAGGTGTTTATATTAGTTAGGATAGCATAGGTTATGCTGCATTAACAAGTAACTCCAAAATCTTATAACACAGATTTATTTATCATTCAAAATCTATGTCCACAATAGATAAGCAAATGGTTATACTCATTCCGGTCAGAACCCAAGACTGATGATCATATTACTAAAAGATGAAGTGGCAAATCATTCACTGGTTCTTACAGATTCTGCCCAGTGGTCAACCAAAGAACGCTGAGATGTGCAAACACATTATGTGTTGAAGAAGATGAAATCCTGAATATCTGTGAGGAGCCTCAATGACAACCATAGTGAAATGGCCCCCATGGAGGGTCAAGCCCGGGCTCTTAGCCTCACTAGCACCATGTTCTAAGCACTAACTATGTTTACTAAAGACCTATTATATGCCAGGTAATTTAGAAGGCACATTACACACAGCACTCAACATTTCTGCAATTAGCCCAAGGTCAGTTAACCAACAGGTAAGTGACAGAAACAGGATTTCAAGCCAGGATGGTCCAACCCAAAGCCTTGGTTCTTTTCATCACACTGCCCATCTTCCCAAGAAAGCAGCAAGTTAACAGCCCAGCTCTGTCTAGCAGTTCATAACAGAGACACAGAAAGTATGGTGTGTCTGTCCTCAAAGCAGCTCTGACAGTACTCCAGGTGTCTGCCTCGTTGCCTGCAGCAGGGGAGAAAGGGCAAGGCTGCTGTTTCTTTTCTGAAGTTTCCCAAACTCCAAAGCCCTTTACCCTCATCCTGGTCAAAGCCAAGGAAGCAACAAGCAAGCTCTACCTACGAAATTTTCTCCTAAGCAGTTCTCCAGCCCAAGCATTTATCAGAGTGATGCTAAATAAAATGCAGCTGCAAAGAATTTAATTTTTAAAACGTAAGCTTCCCGTTGCCATAGATCAATTAAACTTTCTTGATTTTATTGCCAGGTTGACATGGGAATATTTATCACTGTTTGCCATGGGAGCTCTGCTCTGCTGCTATGTTCAACAAGCTAAGCAGGCAGCCCACTCAGGGCCCCTGGGGCAGGGGAATGGGGCCACCAAGAAGAACTCTGCCCTGCCCCAATCAGGGGAGATGAGAAACTAAAAAGCTGGAACGGTTCATTAAAATTTCCTCTCTGCATTGAGCAGATTAAGGAACCAACACTGGCTAAAACACAGAATTCTCTTTACTAATTAGCAAAGGAAAGGTAAAATATAAACAAGCTCAAGGAAGAATTTGGGACCACGGACATTCAAACACTCTTGGAAGGAGAAATTGGTATCACCTCTCCAGAGGGTAATCTGACATCTGTACCAAAGCTGCCCTAATTTGTCTAGGAATCTGTAAAAGCAACTAATCAGAGACATACTTATTAATGAGTATTACAAAGATATTTATATTAGAGCTATTTATAATAGTAGAAATTTGGGGGGAAAAAAAACAACTAAACATCAACGCTAAGGAATGACTTGAGAAACCATTAACGATTGTGATACAGGCTGGGCATGGTGGCTCACGCCTGTAATCCCAGCACTTTGGCTGCAGTTAGAGGATCACTTGAGCCCAGGAGTTCAAGACCAGCCTGGGAAACATAGGGAGATCCCACTTCTACAAAATTTAACAACAACAACAAAATTAGCCAGGCATGGTGGTGCATACCTATAGTCCCAGCTACTCAAGGGGCTGAGGTGGGAGGATCGTTTGAGCCTGAGAGGTTGAAGTTGCAGTGAGTCATGATTGTTCCACTGCATTCCAGCCTGGGTGACAGAGTGAGACCCTGTCTCAAGAAAACATTGTAAAGCAGTAAAGTATTTATTGAGATGGGGAAATGCTTCCAACACAATGTAAACAATGGCATCATTTTTTAAAGTATTTGGCATTGTAAAAGACTAGGAAGACAATACAATGATAACAATGGTGATTTCTGGTTGGTAAGATTATCAGTGACTTGAGAGGAAGACGGTTTCCTTCATACTTTCTCTGGGTTTTCTAATATTTCTATATTAATTACTGTTACTCTTATAAGAAAAAAATTATCTTCAGAAATAAAGAACTTAAATACAATTTCACACAGATGTAGACATTGGATTCATATTCACTAATGTATTCAATTTCAAGGGACAAAATGTCATGCCTCCTGGCTGTTACCTGATTAGCTCCCTAAACCCTCTATCCTCATTCCAGGGTGGATGGCAAGACCCTGACCCCAAGAATTGAGTCCAGAGAACTCAATCCAGTTCACAGTCACTATGGCTGACCTGGTTCCCGGCCAATCACAGCAGGAAGAATCAGATCCAGGCTGAAAGAGCAGAAGAAAGGAATGTGTGAGCCTTTTAAGGGAGCCAGAAATTTCATTTGGGCCTGTTTTCTTGTTTCCGTTTCCAATTTCTAACCTGACAGGGTACACACTGGCTCTAGTAACTTTAATTCCCCCCCAGGAAAGAGTCACAAAAACAATACAGCCTGAAATCCATGACCTTCTACATGGAGAGGTCACCAGTTTACTGTCGGACAATCCAACTAACACAGAAGTGGATTTGCCATAGTTAATGCAGGAAAGAAGACTTTGAAGTATAATGGGAAGAAAAAAATATGTACAGTAACTTCAAACAAAAGTCCAGAACTTATAAATCCATAACTACCCTCCTTTCCAGCATAAACAGGCGGTCATAGTAGAATCAGCAGAACTATCTCTTTTATGAATGAGATTAACAATGATTGTGGATGGATAAGAATGAATGACAAGGCTGGGCATGGTGGCTCATGCCTGTAATCCCAGCACTTTGGGAGACCGAGGCAGGCAGATCACGAGGTCAAGAGATCAAAACCATCCTGGCTAACATGGTGAAACCCCGTCTCTACTAAATATACAAAAAATTAGCTAGGCATGGTGGTGGGCACCTGTAGTCCCAGCTACTCGGGAGGCTGAGGCAGGAGAATGGCGTGAACCTGGGAGGCGGAGCTTGCAGTGAGCCGAGAGCTCACCACTGCACTCCAGCCTGGGTGACAGAGTGAGACTCCATCTCAAAAAAAAAAAAAAAAAAAAAAAACAAAGAAGGATGTTCATTACATGAGTGGTTGAAACCTAGTGCCTTTCTTCTAACTAACATCTTGGCAGGCAGTAAATACAAATTCAGCCACATAAAAAAAAATCACCCAAGCAGATCAATTAACAAATAGGGAGATTAAATAAATAATCAAAAATCTCCCAACAAAGAAAAGTCCAGGACCTGATGGCTTCACTAGTGAATTTTATCAAACATTTAAAGAACGAACATCAATCCTTCTCGAACACTTACAAAAAATTGGAGAGGAGGGAATACTTTCAAACTTATTTAATAAGACCAACATTGTCCTGATACCATAGCCAAACAAGGGCACTACAAGAAAGCTACAAGCCAATATCCCTAATGAACATACAAGCAAAAACACTCAACACAATCAGCAAACCAAATTCAACAGCACATTAAAAGAATCATGCACCATCATCAAGTGGGATTTATCCCTGGAATGCAAGGATAGTTTAATATATGCAATCAATAAATGTGATGGACCACATTTAATGGTATATATACCACATTAACAGAATAAAGGATACCATATTAACAGAAAAAGCATTTGACAAAATTCAACATCCTTTCATAATAAAAACTCTCAACAAATTAAGTATAGAATGAATTTACCTCAACATAATAAAGGCCATATATGACAAGCCCACAGCTAACATCACACTTAACAGAAACAAGCTGAAAACTTTTCCTCTAAGATCAGGAATAAGGATGCCCACTCTCACCATTTCCATTCAGTATGGTAATAGAAGTCCTAGCCAGAGCAATTAGGCAAAAAAAGAAATAGGAGGCATATAAATTGGAAAGAAAGAAGTAAAACTATCTCTGTTTGCAGATGACATGATCTTATACATAGAAAACTGTGAAGACTACACCAAAAAACTGTTAGAATAAACAAATTCAGTAAAGTTGCAGGATACAAAATCAACACATAAAAAGCAGCTGCATGCCTATACACTAACAAAGAATTATCCAAAAAAATTAATCCCATTTACAATAACATGAAAAAGTAAAATATTTTTATAGGAATAAAATTTATTCCTAGAAATTAACCAAAGAGGTAAAAGATCTGTACAATGAAAACTATAAAACATTGATGAAAAAAATGGAAAGATACACACATAAAGGAAGATATCCCATACGACCTAAAGCCATCAACAGGTTCAATGCAATCCTTATCAAAATTCCAATGGCATTTTTCACAGAAATAGGAAAAAAATCCTAAAATTCATGTGACACAAAAGACTCCAAACAAAGCAATGTTGAGCAAAAAGAACAAAGCTAGAGGCATCACACTACCTGACTTCAAAACATATTACAACGCTATAATTATCAAAACAATACATAGTAACATAAAAATAGACATATAGACCAATGGAATAAAATAGAGAGCCCAGAAATACATCTATGCATTGACAGTCAATTGATCTTCAACAAAGGTGCCAAGAACACACAAAGGGGAAAGAACAGTCTCTTCAATAAATGGTGTTAGAAAAACTGGATATCCATATGTGGAAGAAAAAATTGATGTCTTATCTCACACCATATACAAAAAATTGATCCCTTTTCTCAGATCATATGCAAAAATCAACTCAAAATGGATTAAGAACTTAAACATAATGTAATGTACAGCATGGTGGCTATAGTTAATATTACTGTATTGTATACTTGAAATCTGCTAAGACAATAGATCATTCATGTTCTCTTCATACAAAAAAGGGAACTGTGTGAGGTAAGGGATATGTTAATTAGCTTCAGCTCAGTAATCATCTCACAATGTATGCATCTCACAATGTATGCAGAACATCATGTTGTATGCTACAGATACAACTTTTAGCTGTCAGTTATGCCTCAATAAAGTTGGGAAAAGATTTAAAAATCACATGTTAGTATATGCATGTAACTCACATGTTAGTAAATCACATGTTAGTATATGCATAGTATCTCTGGAAGATGACACAAAAACTGAGTAACAATAGGTAGCTGTACAAAGGGAACCTGGGAGGCTAAAGGACATGGTGTAAATGAGACTTTCTTCTCACTGCATGTTTGCTCCTTCTAAAGGTTATGCCATGTGCATGTATTAACTATTTAAAAACTGAATAAATAGAACTCCTTGTCTAAAAGTAAACTTTGCCCTAAAACACAAATGTACTGCAGCTGATCTTGCAACCTAGGGGAGTGCAAAGTTTTTATTTATCAAGGTACTGCTCTGTTTAAGGCAGTATCCTGATATGACTTTTGGAGGTTAAAAAAAAAAAAAAAAAAAAGCCTGTAGAGATGTTCTAGAAGGAGAGGAAAGGGTTAATTTTTCTGTATATAACAAGGGAAGAATTTTGTGCTTCTGAGAATAGCTCTGGAAAGATAGTAAGTGGCATGGAAAAGAGAGAAAGTGCCTAGGAGAAAGAGGCATTAGTCACATGCAGGAGGCCTGACCCTAATTAGAGGCACTGCCAGGGAGAAATTCTCTGTGGCAAGCAGAACCTCAAAAATGTCCAGGAACAGTGCTATCCCAACCTTATGTCCTGCTCTGTGCCACAATTACCACCCAACCCTCTTCACTACACCTTCAGCTAGCAGTACAAATCAATATGTAATAACATGGTGTTGGGCTTTGGAAAAATGAAGGGGGTATCCCAAGTGAGGCCAGGCAGGCTGCTCAAGAGGAAGAATAGCAGACAACAGAGCCGAAATATGGTCAGGGACTGCAGTGTGCTGGGTGCAGGGCAGCCTGACTGGGAAACATGCTCCCTGCAATCCCATGGAAATAGTGAGGGGCAGAGGGGCCTAGGGAGAAACTTTCTACAGAACATGGGATATGGATTTACAATATTTCATTTGGATATCATGATCCCTGAAGCCTAGAGAGCTTGGGTCATCCACTCCATCCCCACTCATTTGGAAGGTAAGTTTAGAATCTCCTGTCTCTTCTCTTCTCCCTATTTTACCCCCTCCTGCCTCTCTCTCTCTCTCTCTCTCTCTCTCTCTCTCTCTCTCTCTCGCTCTCTCTCTCTCTCTCTCTCGACAGAGTTTCACTCTTGCTGCCCAGGCTGGAGTACAATGGTGTGATCTCAGCTCACTGCAAACTCCACCTCCCAGGTTCAAGTGATTCTTCTGCCTCAGCCTCCCAAGTAGCTAGGATTACAGGCATCCGCCACCATGCTCAGCTAATTTTTTGTATTTTTAGTAGAGACGGGGTTTCGCCACATTGGCAAAGCTGGTCTTGAACTCATGACCTCAGGTGATTTGCCCAGCTTGGCCTCCCAAACTGCTGGGATTATAGGCATGAGTCACTACGCCCAGCCTCTGCTTATTCTTTTTAAGAGGAATTAGCTAAGCATCTAAAACATCTTAGATGTTGATTCAGCTGAAGGCAAAGATAGAGACCAGTGCCCTAATAAGCTCAAATCTTCCTCTAATACCCCAGAGAAATAGTGTTGCCTCCCCTGCTCCTCCCTCCAATTAGGTAAATAAAGAAGATCAAAGGTGATCCACTCCCAAGCACACCCAACTCAAGTCAGGAGTGCTTTTCTCCATTCTGGTCTGCAACTGTCTCCAGCATAACCAAGTCCCTAAACACAAACTTTTTCTGAACATTAGACCTCACCCCTCCACTGCTTATCCCTGCCCAAACTCAGCTACAATCCAGTGTGGAGCTCACACACTGACGAAAACACGGACAAGAACAGGCTCCTACCGGATGTGAAACCAACTCAAACTCAACGCTACAGAAATGTGTCTCCTCTCAACAAAGGAAAATACAAATCTTCGGTGTTCTCCTTCTGAATCCACTCTTCAGCCACCCCCTTACTAAATTTTCCTGCATCTAGGATGTGTCATTTCCTACAATAAATCCATATAGATCCAGCCCCTCAGAGCCAACAGCCCCTTCTTGCCACACATACACACCTCCCAAGGTCCAGTCCCTCCTCTCCCAAAGAAAGGCGGGGCCCCTGGACATCACAAAGATGGTTGTGTTTCCTCAGACCTGACAGCCCAGTCCCATGACCCACATACACTGATGCTCCCTCATGCGGCCCAGCCTCCTCAAACCCACATCCGGCTCCCACTAACTACTCAGGGCAACCACAACCCCGAGCCCCAGTGCCCTGAGCCCCTGGGGGCCGGTCACACAGGAGGAACTCCTTCCATGCCCAGGAAAGGGAGACTTTTGCCTGAGTCTGCTCTGGGAGGCTGGAGCACTCAAAAAAAGTGCTCAGAAATAGATATCTCAAAAAAAAAAAAAAAATCCTTCATTTCTCTAGAGTCAGCATGTATTTATTTGGCTTCTTCTCATCACTGTGTACTACTTACAACTTGTCAGTTTCAACCTCTCCCCAGATGCACAAAAACCCTTTGGGAGTAAGGAAGAATACAGAGACAGTGGCCACTCTCCATCCACCACAACCCTCAGGGTGCCCCTTTCCTGGAGACAGTGCAGCTGTGTGTGGCCGCGTACTCCCGAGCAGCATCCGAGGAGTTCCGCTGGCTGACCTCAAACAAATCCTCTTTTACCTCTTGTGCCTTATGGCCCTGAGTTGTGTTCAGTTTCCCTCAAATTTCTAATTCCCAAGTATCCAGATTCAGCAGTGGGAAATGAAGACTCCGAGGCCTAGAAGCAGGAAAGTGCCTGGGCCCTGGAATGGAATTCAGGTTCCTCATCTCTCCTTTGACCCCAGGACAGTCTGTCCCACTCAGAGGGCAGCACAGCTCTCAAGGAGGGCACTGAGGAAAAAGCCCTGGGTGGCACCAGCTTGTTAGGAGAAAAGCAATCACCCTGCCTGACCCCTGCTCTTATCCCACTGACACCTGCTTTCCAAGTACCTCTTACTTCTCTCCTCCAAGCCCCCAAATCAGGCACAAGGCATAACCTTTTAGGGAGAAAGGAAATAACTGCCTGTATTCTCCACTGGAATAATATACAAGATCACACTTACCTTTGCCAAGACTTGAACAGTTGTCAGAGAGTTTCCCTCCCACCCACCCCACACTAACAGTGTTTAAATTGCTTTGAAACACCATCTGGGAGACATTATCATCACAAACATTTAAAGCTCCAATTCATAAAAAGGCAAAAGAAAGAAAACACACACCCTACCTGTGACTCGACAAATGTTTTGGGACATGTGTTTATCCTAAAAAAGCACACCTAGACACCCCAAAACACTCTTGCGGGCTCCATCTCATTCCTTCCCCAAGAGTATTCTGACCTGTCTGCACAGGTATCCATGAGAAATGAAAAGAACATGGTGAAAACATGATGGCCCTCTCATAGGAACTGGTGTGAAATGGATGAGGCTCAACATGCTGCCTAGGCATCTTCAGCAGCACAAAAAAAGGCAGCCAAGGAATCACCGGACACAGTCAAACCTTTGGGGCATGATTCCACACCTCTCAGAGCCTTCTGCTGAATAAAAGGACACCCTATGTGGAGTTGGAACATTTGACTTTTATCTGCCGGCCCTAAAGTACCCGGGAGGACTGGGTCTCCCAGGCCTGGCCTACATCTTGTGAAGGTTACATACCTCAGAAGGTTAAAGCTCAGATCAAGCCTCTTTGCAAAATGTCCACAGTCCCTGCCAAGGTGCTCTGGAATTTCTCTGCAGTCCTGGCCTATGTAGGACACCTGGAAATTAAATGGAACAGAAACAATGTGGCAAACGGAAATCACCCATCTGCTCCCAATCCTGAAATTATTGATCCAATGATTGCTTCTGCAACTTGAAATGCAAGTTTCTCACACACAAAAAGGCCACATTTGTGACTGTTTCCCTGATCAAATCAGCTTTGGGGGCTCCAAGGACACCACCAACAGCTCCCCTTTCCTGGTGCAGTTAACATGATGGAGACTAATCCCAAGACAATGGAAATTGGACTAAAATTGGCCAGATTCAGGTGTCCAAAAGAAACCTGAATATCAGGGCACGTTGATATAACTGCAACAATCGCCCTCTCACTCAGGGGCTTTTGCAACAGCTGCTGCTCTGCCGCTTCTTCTCCCTCTCCTCCACTGCCCCCCAGTACCCTGGTATGCACATTACCTCATAAAACACACAGCAGATGCACTTACCAGCATTCAACCTTCAGGGTGCTGGAACAAACAGGGTTGGAAAAGAAAACCTCCCCAGACCACCAATCCCATCCAGTTGCCACCGTGTACAAAATGCCCTCCACACCCAAAAAAAGCTGATTTGAAGGCCACAGGGCAACAATGTGTGCCCGGGGCTCCTGAATGTCCCTCCTCCAGAGGCCCTTTGGCAGCCAATCCCACACTGTGCACAAAGTTGTTTCCCTGGGCATTCTTCTATCTATTACAGATTATTTATTATTAAGTACCTGTATGTGCCCAAATATTAAAAGGCTGAACTGAACTGATTCCAGAACTGATGCCTGTGAGAAGGTCAGTGGGCATTCTCACTACCCTAATCACCCAGTTTTTGGAACCCATTTTTACAGACAGCACTCTGTGGGCAGACTAGCAACTAATCCCCAAACCATAAAATAAACCCACGGGGCTGAGCTGACCAATGGGCCACAATGCATGCTGTTTCCCTAAAGTACAACATGCTCAACCCCCAGCTCGAAATCCAAGCCCAACACATGGCTACAACCTTCTTCTGGTTTCCCTACAAATCACATTCTTCCACATATACAGACAAAGATCTCTTAGAATGAGAAAGAGATTCCCCAGGAGGTTGTTTCCTCATGGGAAACAAGACTACGGTGACCATCTTACATCCTTAGATATTAGGTTCAACCATGTGAGCTACGAATATCCATTTTAGAACCACAAAATAGCTCTTTTACATGGTTCAACCTCATATAAGCTACACTGAACCCTGACACCCTCAACATCTCCAGTCACCTCTCAACCTTCTCCTATCCACTGAGGACAAACTGCTGACAATGCAATATCCTATATCCACTCTCCTTCAGTAACTTCATTCTAGGAGAGAAAATAAGGAGAAAGAACAGAAAAACAGCTGACTCCAAGAAAGTAATTTTGACTCAAGAAGATATAGGCTAAAAAATAAAGGACTCTAAGTTCAATCTAGCAGTCTCTCCTCTTTCTACCTGGGGTCCATCTTTCTTCACAATTCTTTGTGTAATAAATTAAGTTCTGCTTCCAAGCGGAGAGAGAAATCATACGCCAAAGAGAGACTGTGGCTATAAGGCTCTAGTCCATCTGGGGGCTTCGATCTCCCTCAGGATCTCTGCTTAATCAGCAGCTTCTTCTGTATTGTACATTCACAGTGAACCCCAGGTCCATGGCACTCACCAGAAAATCCATCCCATTCACCCCAGCCTGCACCACTACCTTGTACATATTATCAGTCAAGACCTCTGTGATATATATAGTAGAGACATTGAGTTTTAGATGTAGAAACTGAGTTCTTTCCTCTTAGAATGGCCAAGGACTAAATCTCAGAGAGACCCAGTTTGTCAAAACTTCTTATGTTTTATACAAGGAAACTAAGACTCCAGAGGCCTGTCCAGCACAATACAGCTTCTTAGTGACAGAGCCCAGATCAAGTCCTATACCATAAATAAGGACTTCCAACTTGGGAGCCATGGAGTGTTTACAAATCTACATGTGGGTTTGAGATTTCTCTCTTTTTTTTTTTTTTTCTTTTTCTTTGTAAGAGATGGGGTTTCGCTGTGTTGCTCAGGCTGATCTCAAACTCTGAACTCAAGCAATCCCCCCACCTCAGCCTCCCAAAATAGCTGGAATTGTAGGTACAAGCCACCATGTCAGGCAGACACGAGTTTTCTTGATCAGCAAATGCCAATGGTGCATCTATCACATGTTTTGGCTTCAAAATGAGTCTTCTGAGCTGAAAGGGCAAGAACTTCTCCCATGGTGCTACACTGAGGGCCCAAGAAGACTGTTAGAGCCTGGGAAAAGAGAGGGATATTTGCTTCCCTTTTTCTTATGTAGGAGTTCCATTCAAAGCAAACAGGAGCACCAAGGAGAGCTATCACCACAAAGCATTTGGATCACTCACAACATCTGATGAGACTGTCAGCAGCCTGTTTCATTACATGGTCTTAACTATATGACATCCCAGGAAGACTAAGAAAAATACAAGTTGTTCTCATTGTTCTCAAATGTGAAGACCAAGTCTCAAAAGTTTAGCATGAGAACCAACTTGGTAAGTAATCTGCATGCTTAGATAACCCCTGTGGTAAAGTAGAAGCTTTTAGAGATGTGAGTTAAGCCGACCAGGCTGAAGGGCTCAAATCGGCTGGAAAAGGCTTAAAAGCAGCAAGCAGTCACTGCCAGATATTGCAAGCAACACTTGAAGCTAGAAAAAAGACTTAAGAAGAGCTTCTGAGGGAAGACATTACCTCTCAGGATGTCAGGAAGCTTCTTAGAGCACAGGACCACCTAATGTAAGATGCAAGGCCAGAAGAGCCAAACCAAAAATAGTTTGCTTCTTCAGCAAAAGGGAGATGGGATACAGAGATTAATATATCTTAAATGGCACAGAAGCAAGAGCATATTCAGAACACCACTGTATTTAGTCAATTACCTTGATTTAGACTGCATTGAGGAACAAAGATTCGAACTTATAATTTCTCTATTTTCTATAATTTGTACCCTAAGACTTCCACCCTGTGTGGAATAACAGGAAGGGACACCATCACCAGGCAAATGAAAATACAACAAGTTAAAGATCCCTATGGAGAGGAAACTAGAAAGGGAAAGGAGAGTCTGGAAGGGGTCCCCATCCATGTACACACACAATCCCTCCGAGCTGAAGCTGCAGAAAATGACCAAACCATAGAAGACTGCAGGTTTCACTCTGCTTTGGGACTTTCTAGCTCCCAGGGCATTTCTGGAGATGAGTTTGTCAACAGTCAGATGTTGAGGAGATTATTTTATGATGCCTGCCCCTAGCCAGGGGTGGGAGATCCTCGATTTTAAATTTGTAATACTGAGCTGGGCACAGTGGTGCACACTCGTATTCCCAGCTACTCAGGAGGCTGAGGCAGGAAGACAGCTTGAGCTCAGGAGTTCAAGGGTGCAGTGAGCTATGATTGCGCCACTGCATGTCAGCCTGGGCAACAGAGCAAGCCCTTATCATTCATTCATAAATAAATAAGTGTATGTGTGGTACTGGAAGCTGTTGGAGTAGAAACAACCATAGGTAGAAATCTGATTCCCGGTACTGCCACTGCTAGCTGTGTTGTCGCGGATAAGTCACCATCTTCGAGTCTCTGTTTCCTCTTCTGCAACTGGACTAACACTAACTCCTCCAAAAGTGTAAAGAATAATGTAAAAACCAACATGTATTAAATGCCTATCATGTGCTTGTTATCTATTCAATTCTTATGAATCAGCCCCATGCATATTATTGTCCCTATTGTACTTACAGGAATGCAATGAGCTAACATATTAAAAGTGCACAACACTGTCCTTGGCACCCAGTGGCCACTCTGTTAAACAGCTGTTGAATGAGACCACTCTCCCCACAGAAGGGATTCATTAGTCCAGTATCTCTTGGGCACAAGATTTCAGTGCCCAAATTCCAAGTTTGTATTTGTGTCTACAATTGTATTAAGTTGTCTAAGCTAGAGGAAAGAGAAATGACTTAATGCTGAACATAAATGATGCATTCAAGCCAAGAGAAGCCAAATGAAGTCAGACCCATGGCAAATGAAAAGACTTTTACAGAGAAAAGCAATAGGAAGACTGCAACATCCCCAGGCATGTGGCATCATAGGCTTGTGGAGCTCCTAAAAACCAGCTCCACAGCAGTCAGCCCACAGTGGCCTTAAAAGCAGTGACCTAACTTCAAGCCAAGCAGCATTCATCTCATTAAATTGTTTAATTGTATAGGATTTTTTTTCTTTGCACTTAAACCATCCCTTTATTTGGGATTTATAGGTCTCTGGATACGGGAAATTTGTATCTGGCTTTATGTTTTAATATTTGAGTAACACTGTAATAAAAACTATATTCACACGATGGGCTCATGGGAAGTTTTGCGGGTTTTATTTTTCTCCCTTTAAGAAGGATCTACTAAAGTCTGACAAGTACTGTTCCATGCTACCCACATTCAAGGTGCTACCTCTTAAAACAGCAGCCATTAGAAATCACTGGGAGCAGAATGTGAAAAACAAAACAAACAAACAAAAAAACACAACCCTCTGGGGCCTGGCACTCAAATCCACTAACCTGGGCAGTTTGGGAAATGGGGCACTAAGACTCTCCAGGGGCATTTTCCCAACCTACCTTCTTAGCTCCTCCCCAGGCAACTCGGTCTAGTAAAACAGTCCCCAAGGGCCTAAAATGCTTCACCCACACTTCCATGAATGTCCTTGGGCTGTGTGGAGTAGGCTAAGAACAGTTGTTGCAGGAAAAATCAAATCTAGGAAACGCAGAAAGAGCAAAGGGAAAGGAAGCACAGGAAAGTGCTCAGCCCCCTGAACTTGTAGCAAGTTACACCGGGAGAATACTACATCTGAAAACACAGAGACCTAGGGTCTGGGGGGCGGGGAACCCTCCTTCTTAGGTAGATACTCCAAGAGAAGGAAGAGGCCCTCTTGTCCAGTCCCTCCCGCCAGGCAGGCATAGTAACTCCCAGGAAAAAAAAAAAAAAAAAAAAAAACCTTTCCCCGATGGCTGAACAAGACGGGTCATTTTTAGCCTCTCTGCAAGCTGGTAGCTCACTTCCGAACTCTGGTCTTTCTCCAGCTCTCTCCTCCCAGGCTGTGGGTCAAGGGACAGAGCCAGTATTCCTAAGCAACAAAAATGTTAAATGGGGGGGGGTGTACAGAGACAAAGGAAAGGCTTATTTCCAGTAACACCTGGCATGGTGCCTGGCATACAGTAGGCACTCAATAAACATGTGTACCTGATGAAATGACAGGACTCTGGAAAAAAAGAAAACAGGCAGCGGCTAGTTTAACGGGCAGCACAGATGGCCCTCACTGCATCTGTAGGAGCTGTAAAAACCCCTAGAACCTCCTCTAAGGAGGAATCATTCCCTTCAGCCCAAAGTAATCTCAAAATCCAATTGTGCCTGACACTACCTGCCTTAGGCAATCCAAGAGGAGAGCTTCAAAAACTCAGAACTATTTCTCCAGGGTGTGCAGGGAAAGGTGGGAAGTAAGAGGGCTCTAGCTTCATCAGAGAAGAGAAGAGGTTAAAGACAGAGAACTGGCTTTTTCAGCAGGTAAGAAAGACACCTGGTCCCAGCGTTGCTGGGTTCATCCCTCCAGCCATGAACACCTGAGGCTTCACTACAGAGCTAAAAGCATGTAAGTCTGGGTGTCTGGCACCCAGGGTTGAAACTGGCGTGTTGCCATTCATCACAGACTCCTGTTCAAGAAATCGAGTGTGGAAATAGAACTGGAGGTCGGTAGCCTTCCATCAGCCTTTGGCTATGGGGTAGCCCATTCAGCGCAGGGCCCACCAGCACCCTCATCTCCAGGGATGTGCTGGGACTTTGGGTACCCTAGACACTTTTGCCTACATAAACCCCTTCCTCTATTTACAAATAAGTAAATTTATATATTACAACTTCATTGGTATAAAGATGACTATATCAATGTGATTTATCAAAATGGATTATTTGACCAAAAGTTTTAAAAATTCGGATTATGAAATTGGAACATTTTCTGTGGGCCCCCAAAAGTACCGGGGGCCGTCAGCACGGTGTCCGCTGGGCCTGTTCAGTGAGGCGCTAAGGGCAGAGGGAAGTGGGGGGAACGGGGGACCTTCGGGGTGTTCTTCCCGCAGAGACAGGGTGTGTGCCAGGCCCGAAACGGGGTCTGTAGTCGCCCCACTAGGGCGAACCTGAGCACCTGACGCTCACCGCCTGCAGATGCAGCCCCCTGAGGCGGGGACAGGGGTGTCTAGGCCCTGGGGAACCCCTGTGCGCCGCTGTTCCTCCCCACGCGGACTGCGCCCCGGGCGGAGGCGGGGCTGGCCGGGACTTACTTGAGTTCCACTGACCACGAGCCCGGCCATGGCTGCCAGGACGCGGCGGGCGCGCGGCACGGAGCGCGGGGGCGCGGCGGCGGCGGCGGCGGCGGCAGCGGGGAGCGCGGCAGGGGAGCGCGGCGGGCGCACAGTTCCGCACTGGGCAGTCAGCTGACCCAGCGGAAGCCGGAGGCGTGGGCCGGCCGCGGGCACCTCAGCTCAGCCGCGCGCCGCCGCCGCCGCCCCTCGGCCCGGCCCCCGCGCAGGTGAGCCCTGGCCGCCCACTGCAACAGGTGGCCCGCGCCCCGACGGCGGCCTGACCCCGACTCCCCGCGCCCCTCCCTCCCCCGGGTGTCCCAATGCCTAAAACTCCATGACCACAACTTTATCGCGTTAGTCTGGGCCAGGCCTGAGGTGGGGGGATTCCTATCAGGGGCGCCCCTTCTGAGCCGTTAGCTGAGCTGTAGCCAGCCGGGCCTTTCCTGCATTTCGCAAGCTGCGTTACATAAGGGCCCTCAACTGCAGCGAGCAGGGGCCTCTTGGCTGAACTCCCCTCCCCACCAAAGCTGGTAAATTAGAAGGTTGAAGGACTCCTGGTGGGGCGGAGTTTCCATTTGTAGGAGGGGAGGGGGATTGGGGGGGTTGAATTTCCCTATAAATAAAACGTGGGCTTGGTTAAGACCACCCCATCCTTTCCCTGTGGCCTCTAAGAGTTGACAGTAATAAACCCTGGGGAAGGATAATTGGCTGGTGACCCCAAGTTTCAGGCTTTTCTTCTCCTGCTTCTCAGAGGGAAAGAAATTTGTGAGGCTTAAAGTCATCAGTGGGGTCATTCGCGCTGTTCCCCACCCACCCCATCTGGAAGAGCTGGCCATGGGCCTCCTGTCTGGATGAAAGTAGACCCGGTGGGCAGGTAAATCCCTAAACCCATGCCTGTTTTTCTCTGAAAGGATCCAAATTTTCTCCTTGCCTATTCTTGCCTCCAAGCCCAGGATGCACAAAGCTACCAGATATCAACTGGTTGTCATCTTCCACTCCTGCTGCAGCTAAGAGCCACCCCAGCCTTAACTGGCATCGTCTCTCAGACAGCCCTGGTCCTAACACATTGTTAGGTGGGCCCTTGTCAGCATTTTGATGAGCAGTGTTGATCTCGGAGGGTTGACCTTCCTGCCCCTCTCTCAGCTGGGAGGAGCAGACTCAGAAGAGTGGAGCAGTAAGAATGCAGTCTTGACTGTGTTTACTTTGGGGGATTCCAGGAAATGCTGCAACAAAAGGTCCTGCAGGCCAAAAAAGAAAGCTTACCCTCCAGAGATAAGGGGATCAAAGGGAACCTTCCCAGGCCTGCTGGCCCAAGGACCAGCTCCCCCGCCTCCTCCCTCCTTCTCTGCTGGACGCAGCCTCTCTGGTCCATTGTCCACTTTTGTCTGCTTTTCCTGCCTGAAAAGGAGGAAGTGAGCCCGGGCCCAGCCAGCACTCTGCCCTCCGCAGCTGCCTTTCAGCTCAGCTTTCCTAGAAGGGCTTTGACAGATAGAAGAAGACTTGTGGAAACAGGCCCAAGCCGACTCAAAGATGAGATTAGAGAACGGCTCTCGCTTCCCCGACCAGAAGGGAGTTACTGAAGGTCATCTCATCCATCCCCCTGCCTCCTTACACAGCTGGGTCGTCTAAGCATAGGCTGTTCTGCAGACACTACCAATGTCACCATAGTGGGCAGGTATCTTTCCCCCTTTCCACACCCTCTCACTACTATTGCCTCCTCCACATAGCCCCAGGGCAACCATTTTAAAAGCCCAATTTGATCCTACCTAAAATCTTTCAATGGCTCCTAATCAACTAATAATTAATACAGTTCAGAATCTCTAGTATGTCCCTGAAGATCTCTTATAATCCCATCAATTCTTACCTCTTCAGCCACGTGTCCCAGCTCTCCCGTCCTCTGATTGGTTTCGCAGAAGCTGTTAGTGTCGGCTGGAAATGCTTCCCCACCCACTGCTGTCTCTGTGAACACATCAAGAAGGCCAGTTGATGGCGTGGGGAAGGATCATGTGCAGAAATCACAAAAATTAAGATCACGATAGCTGTGTTGGAGGGGGGCTTTAGTGTTGGAACTGTAAACAATAGGGAGTTATTGAAAGTTCTTGAGCAAAGTATTGGTCTTAGTCTACTAGGGCTGCTATACCAAAATGCCATAAACTGAGTGCTTATAAACAATAGAAATTTATTTTTCACAGTTCTAGAGGCTGGGAAGCTGAAGATCACGGCACCCACGATTTGGTGTGTGGTGAGGGCCCATTTTCTGGTTCCTAGACAACAGCCTTCTTCCTGTGTCCTCAGATGGTAGAAGGGACAAGCTAGCTCCTGTGGGCCACATTTATAACAGCACTAATCCCATTCCTGAGGGCTCCATGCCAATGATCTAATCACCCCTCAAGGCTTTACCTCCTAAGAGGTTATGACTTCAACATGCAAATTTGGGAGGAACACAAATGTTCAGACCGTAGCAGAAGTAATTTCCTGAATGTTGTTGGGGGAGGACACCGGCAGAAACAAACTGGATTCACCTGTCCTTACTCCTCAGCTTTTGGAGTTAGTCTTCAGAATAGAAGAACAAGGAGAAGGAGGAGGGGAAAGGAGAATAGAAGGAACAGAAGGAGGAAGAGGGGGAAAGGGAGAGAGGTAAAAGGAAAAGAAAAAGAATCTGTGTCCCTGGACCAAGGAAGATTGGAAGCCGGGAGGGGGAACATCCTTCTACCTCCTCATCACCGTTTCGAACAAAAACAAAGATTAAACAGAAATAGTGAAGATAGTGAAGTTCCTCCGTAATGTACCCCTCCCTCGGGGAGGGGAGAGAGCAAAAACAAAAACACTTAGATAAGACTGACCTAGGAGCTAGACAAATAATTCCTCCAGAATACAAAGAGTTTACAAGGGTGAAAATAACAGACAAGTCCCGTAGGGGCTTTGTCCTGAACACAGCTCTTTCTGCCCCAGCCACAGGAGCACTGAGGTAAAAGTTGGGCTCATGCAGTCACGGTCCTCTCACACCATTCTATGACTCATTGAAAGTGAGCTGCAAGCTTCCTATCCTGCCCCATCTTACTTCACAGCCGCTGTGCCCCAGCTTCTGGCCTTGTGCTAGGCACTGGGGACATCTGTGGCTAATACACACTGTTCAGGAGAGACGCTCAGACTTGTACACAGACATTCGCAGCACTGTGTCAACAAGAAGTGCTGTCATTGTGATCCTGTTTTCTGAACCCCAAATTGAAGCACGTAGCCCAGCTTGTACAAATGCACTCAGGAGGACCACAAGACAGAAAGTTCAAATCCAACCTACGCTGACCACCCTGAGCCTGTGAATTCTGGAGCTCTGACGGGCACATGAAGAGCAACAAGGTTCAACTCATACAACTGGAGATTTCCTTATCGCCCTTGATGAAGAGGGCAATATTTTATTCCTATTGTCATCATTGTTATTATTATTCTGCTTTGGCAGAAGAGGCCCTTTGCCTTAGAGTCCTTCCTCCATCACATTCCTGGGGACAAAAAGGAAGATCCTGTTTATTTCCAATCAAGGGAGTTGATTCTGGGGTCGGCCAGAACCAGCGAAACAGGAACTGATTCCTTAAATCTTCCAACTCTACATTAGCAGCTGAAAGAAGAACAGGGCCAGTTAACAAAGTTTTGTTAGCATTCCTAACTATCCTTAGCTGCATTTACCTTCAGCCTGGCTTCATTTCTTTCAGGCCCAGCCCCTGGGCAGGTTAAGATGGTTGCTGTAATTAATCATGCCCTGGGCCCTAGTTCAGACTCACCACATTCAGATTTCAATTAAAAAAAAAAAAAGCGGGGTGTCTGCTTAAGAAGTGCTCTGCTTATGAAATGCTCTTTGTTGCTGAAGCAGCCCCCTTTCAGCCTAAAGGAGAAAGTTTAGGAAGTGCAGGAAAGAAGAGAGGTTTCCAGGGCCCTCTTCAAAGTACTTGCACATATGTGAGGGGATTGAGGATGATCTGTGCTCCAAAGCCCCCCAGTATCTCCCAATCAGAACAAATTGAATTTTTAAAAATATATATTAAATACCATCATAATAGCTAGCATGAGTGTTCATTCCATAAATGTTAATTTATTATTCTCAGTGCCTCTAGTTTTCCTTTTTAATTTATTTTTTTTTTTTTTTGAGACAGGGTCCCGGGCTGGAGTGTAGTGGCACAATCACAGCTCACCACAGCCTCGACCTCAGGGCTCAGGTCATCCTCCTGCCTCACCCTCCCAAGTAGCTGGGACTATAGGCACTCACCACCAAGCCTGGCTAATTTTTTTGTACTTTTTTGTAGAGACGGGATTTTGTCATGTTGGCCAGGCTGGTCTCGAATTCCTGGAGTCAAGCGACCCACCCACCTTAGCCTCCCAAAGTACTGGGGTTACAGGCATGAGTCACCGCATTTGGCTGTTTTCCTTCTCTTTAGGTTTTTTTTTTTTTTTTTTTTGAGATGGAGTCTCACTCTGTCGCCCAGGCTGGAGTGCAGTGGCCGGATCTCAGCTCACTGCAAGCTCCGCCTCCCGGGTTCACGCCATTCTCCTGCCTCAGCCTCCGGAGTAGCTGGGACTACAGGCGCCCGCCGCCTCGCCCGGCTAGTTTTTTTTGTATTTTTTAGTAGAGACGGGGTTTCACTGTGTTAGCCAGGATGGTCTCGATCTCCTGACCTCGTGATCCACCCGTCTCGGCCTCCCAAAGTGCTGGGATTACAGGCTTGAGCCACCGCGCCCGGCCTTCTCTTTAGGTCTTAAAAGGTTTTGTCATTGTTTCTCTGTTAAAATGCAAACAATAGGACTGAGCATGGTGGCTCATACCTGTAATTGAGCACTGAGACCAGCCGGGGCAACATAGTAGGATTCTCTTACTAGAAAAATAAAAGTAAAGTAAAATGCAAACATTAGCTGGCTGTGGAGAAGGGAGTGGGTTTGAGGAAGGTGGGAGTGGTAAAGGAGCTTCTGCTTTTCACTCCATTTCTTCTGTGATTTTGGTAACATGCATATACTACTTTTATAATTAAAAACAAAAAAGGAGGAGATTGGCACAGAATCAAGAATTTACCATGAAAACTACTATCTGCTAATCTCTTGGTACTATTTTAACAAATCCTGAAAACAGCAGTGAGAAACAAATCTTATTTCCCATTTTACCTGGAACTCGCTGCAACTCCAAGTCCTTAGCTGGGCTTGGGAGGCAGGTCATCGCTGACTTGGAGGAGGGGGACTCACATTGGACTTTCAACAGGGAAAGAGAACCCATCCAACTGTCTATTTCCAGTGGGAGCACCTTTCCAGAATCCCAACTTGACTTGGAGAGGTTCTGCCACTTGGAAGTTGGGGAAGGGTTCCTCCCACCCTCAATTAAAAAACACAGAACTTGGCAGTCAGTTCATTAAAGTGGTCCCCCATATCTATATTTTTCTGAAGTACTCCCAAAGTAATTTGGATTTATGATCATCCCAAATTGCTTTAGAAATCATCTACTCCAGTTACTGATGAGGGAAACTGAGGCTTAAAGGGCAGAAGGGACTTGCCCAAGGTCACCCAGCAAATAAGCAGGTGACCCCAGGCCACAAAAGAAAACAGGACTCCTCCTATGTCCCACTGAAAACAGGATAAGGAGGCTGGGAGGAGCACCTGAGAGATGCCTAATCGCTTCTTGTCACGTTGCAACCATTTTCCTCATATGGAGCCTCACGCTGATGGATCAGAAATAACATTTTGAAAGTTATATCTGCAAGGAAATGGCTATTAATGTTCTTCCTCTCCTTTTAGAGCGCCGAGGAATACATATTAATTTTCTCTCTACTTATATTGCCTATTTGCAAATTGTATTCACTACTCAGTGCTCCAATTTGTCCTACCCCTGAAGAGATTATGATGAATAAATGTGTTCCTGGAAATAAAATAAAAAATTTGTCACCAAGATTTATTTTTATAATTATTTGTGGGGATTATTTTAGAATATATGGGGGGGCAATAATAATAATGTGCACATGAGGGTTCTGTTGTGACTTACCAATATTAATTCCGATTCTCTTCCCACTTCTCCGAAAGAAGCCCAGGCTGTCTTCACCGCTGTGAACCCAGAGCAAGCAAGTGTCAAGTGCACCTGGCACCACCAGTGCCAGAGTCTGAGGGCCAGATGAAGGTTGATACTGCTGGAGCGTTGTGGTGGGCAGTGCCCTAGCCTAGAAGAGCTGGGTTCAGGAGCTAGCTTTGCTACTAACTTGCTGGGTGCTCATAGATGAATCCTTCCACTCCTAAGGTCCTCAGTTTCCTCAAATGCAAACTAACCGATCTAAGGTGCTGTTGATTACTTAGATAAAAATGCACATCTCCTCAAATCTATTGTATACTTCAAAATACTAGCAGAGAATAATTTGAATGTTCCTAGCATAAAGACAAATATTTAAAGTTATATATAGCTGAACTATATTGAGGCTGGGCGCAGTGGCTTACACCTGTAATCCCAGCACTTTGGGAAGCTGAGGTGGGAGGATCAGTTGAGCTCAGGAATTTGAGACAAGCCTGGGCAAGATGGTGAGATCCCCATCTCTACAAAAAAAAATTGTTTTGAATTAGCTGGGCATGTTGGCACACACCCATGATCCAAGCTATTTGAGAGGCTGAGGCAGGGGGATCCCTCGAGCCCAGGAGTTGGAGGTTGCAGTGAGCTGCAGTTGCACCACTGCACTCCAGCATAGGCAACAGAGCAAGACTCCATTTCAAAAAAAAAAAAAAATTACATTTATCTGATCTTTACAAATTATATGAACGTATTATATGTATTCCCAAGATATATATATCTATTATGTATCAACAAAAATAAAAGAAAGAGAATAAGTATCTACTACTCACTAGTAGATACTTATTGAGCACCTACGATGTGTAGAGCACTGGAAGGACAAATAGTAACAAGACAGATACAGTCCTTACTCCTGTGAGGCTTGCATTATGGTGGGAGAAGACAGCTAACAAGTAGAAACATAATTTCAAGTAAGCAAAATACCTCATTTCAGATAGCAGTCATCTATACTGTGAAGACAAAAGTGGACAATGTGAGACAGGGTATGGGAGATGGGGGGTGCTAACCTAGGCACAGTGTCCAAGATCTTTGCTCGCCCTCCAAAGCCCTTTTCTTATGAAATCCTTGAGGAGCGCATCACAGACTGGATTTTGGCCCCACTCACCCCTTCTGCACAATGCTATTGTGATGCACAAACTGCACAGCCTCAGACAGCTGTGGAATATTCTGGGAAGGCCCCTCTCAAGGGAGCGACATTTGAGCTGAAGTCAGAATCATGAGATGGAGCCAGCCATGGGAAGGCCTTGGGAGAAGAGTTTGCAGGGGGAATAGCAAACACATTCTCTTAGTTTCATCTAGTCACTTTGCTTATGCTTGAGTGGTGAACTTGAACTCAAGTGTTTCCAAGGACAAAGTGTCACCCCAGCCAGAAAGAAGAGTCTTCCAGTACAGCTGCACCTGGCTTTGATTTGCTCCTCGGCTCCAAATCACAGGTGGGCTAAGGCTTCAGGATGCAACAGCTGGAAGCAGAGTCACTCATGGACACACAGAGGTTCCACAGCTCTATAAAGCATCTGTGGTTTTCTTGAAGAGGGAAACACAGAAGGAGTGCTGGCCCTTATGCATGTCTGCACTGGCACAGAATCTCCCGGACACACAAAAGCACACAAACAGGCTGGGTACAGTGGCTCACACCTGTACTCCCAACGCTTTGGGAGGCCAAGGCAGGTTATCACTTAAGGTCAGGAGTTTGAGACCACCATAGCCAACATGGTGAAACACCGTCTCCCCTAAAAATACAAAAATTAGGTGTGGTGGCGGGTGCCTATAATCCCAGCTACTCAGGAGGCTGAGGCAGGAGAATCTTTTAAACCGGGGAAGTGGAGACTGCAGTGAGCTGAGATCACACCACTGCACTCCAGCCTGAGTGACAGAGCGAGATTTTGTCTCAAAAAAATAAAAAAAGAAACAAGAAGCCCACAAACATACATGTAAGCACACAGCCACGTGAGACACATGCCAACCTTGGATCCATGTGTCCCATCTCACAGCTATGGTCTGAACCCTGAACCTCATTCCTAGGCACACCCTGGTCTCCCATCTCACTGAATTAGCTACTAGTAGCCAGTAGAGAATGCAGACATTATAGATACCAGTACTTCTTTAGACCTGAGAGGATTTATAGCTTATGCTGAGGTGATAGAAATTTATTCATTCAGTTCATTCGTTCAAAAAATACGAGTTGAGTGCCTACTATCTGCCTGACAGGAATCTAAACTCTGGGGACATAGCTGTAAAAAAAACAAAAAGAAAGTTTCTACCCTTGTGGAGCTTATTTTCAGTAGGAGAACAGAAAATAAACGAGGAGGTCAGGCGTGGTGGCACTTGGGGAGGCCGAGGTGGGTGGATTGCTTGAGCCCAGGAGTTCAAGACCAGCCTGGCAAATGTGGTTTCTCCTGTCTCTACAAAAATACCAAAAAATGTGCAAAAATGACTGTAGACCATATGTGAACAAAGAAGTTTGGCTATGTTCCAATAAAACTTTATTTATAAAAACAGTGGTAGACCACATTTAACCAATGGTTTGTCAAATACTGGTATAAACAGTATTTGTGGTATTGATATTACACATACTGTGTGTGTATACATAGTCACACACACACATATAACTTAGATATGATATTATTTTTTTCTAAAGTTCACCTTAGTATATTCTTATGGGCTTGTTGCATGTCTGTGTGTTTATGTTAAACAACATTGTGAACACACTGAAATAAACCTTGGAGAAATGTAAAAAAAAAAAAAAAAAAAAAAATTAGCTGGGCATCATGGCACACGCCTGTAGTCCAAGCTACTCGAGAGGCTGAAGTAAGAGGACCACTTGAGCCCAGGAGGATGAGGAGGCAGTGAGCTATGATCCCAGCACTCCAGCCTGGGTAACAGAGCAACACAAGAAAAAAAGAAAGGAAAGGGAAGGGGAAGGGGAGAAGGAAAATACATGTGATGAGTGCTGTGGAGAACAATGCAGCAGAGAAGGGGGACAGGAGTGCCAGGTACATAGGGTGACCAGGGAAGGCCCTACTGAGAAACTGAGATGAAACTGAGATCTGCAGGAAGTGGGGGAGAGCCAAGTAAACTTCTAGGGTGGAAATGTGCCCAGCAATAGGAACAGCAAGTGCAAAGGCCCTGAGGCAGGAGGACGTCTGGCACGTTGGGGCTGGAGTTAGTGATGGGGGATAGTAATGATAAGTGAAGTCACAGGGCAGGTGTGAAGGGGGCAGATCATGTAGGGCCAAATAGGCTGAGGTTAGGACTTGAGTTTGTACTCCACCTGAGGTGGAGAGGGTTTTTTGTTTGTTTTGTTTTTGTTTTTGAGACAGGGTCTTCCTCTGGCACCCAGGCTGGAGTGCAGTGGAATGATCCCAGCTCACTGCAGCCTCAAACTCCCAGGTTCAAGCAATTCTCCCACCTCAACCACCAGAGGACCTGGGACTACAGGTGCGCATCACTACACCTGGCTAATGTTTTTTTAAATTTTTTGTAGAGATGAGGTTTGGCCATGTTGCCCAAGCTGATCTCAAACTCCTGAGCTCACGGGATCTGCCTGCCTCGACCTCCCGAAGTGCTGGAATTACAGGCGGAGCACTCCCGGCTGAATCGGGGGTCCTGAGCAGAGGATGGGCCTGATCTGACTCACATTTTGTAAAGACTGCTCTGGCTGGCTGGGCGCAGTGGCCCACGCCTGTAACCCCAGCACTCTGGGAGGCCAAGGTGGGCGAATCAGGAGGTCAAGAGATGAAGACCATCCTGGCCAACGTGGTGAAACCCCGTCTCTACTAAAAATATAAAAATTAGCTGGGCGTGGTGAGGCACATCTGTAGTCCCAGCTACTCAGGAGGCTGAGGCAGGAGAATCGCTTGAACCCGGGAGGTGGAGGTTGCAATGAGCCGAGATCAGGCCACTGCACTTCAGCCTGGCAACAGAGTGAGACTGTCTCAAAAAAAAAAAAAAGACTGCTCTGGCTGCTGTGCTGGGAATGGATCATGGAGAAGGGACAGAGGCCAGGAGGCCAGACAGCAGGCTGTCACAGGAATCCCGTGGACTGTGAACAGTGACTGGATGTATTTTGAAGATGGCATCAACAGAGTTTTCTGATGGATTGGACATGGAAAGTGTAAGAAACCGTAGCTCCAAGGTGTTTGCCTGAGCCGCCAGCAGGATAGAGTTGTCGTGTTCCATCCCTCACTTTCTGCCAGTCTCAGCTTCATCTCATTTTCTCAGTGGGGCCTTCCCTAATCACCCTGTCCACCCTGGCGCTCCCGTCCCCCTTGCCTGCTGTATGGTTCTCCACAGCACTCATTACTCTCTATTTACTTATTTATTTTCAATTCCCCTACTGAAAGTAAGCTCCACAGGGTGGAATTTCTGTTTTTTGTTGTTTTTGTTTTTTTGGTTTTTTTCACTACTCTGTTCCCAAAGTGTAGATTCAGTCAGGCAGATTGTAGGCATTCAACAAATAGTTTGATTTTATTTTTTGTTGTGTTTTGTTTTGTTTGACAGAGAAAGGGTCTGGCTCTGTCCCCCAGCCTGGAGTGCAGTGGCGAGATCTCAGCTCACTGCACCCTCTGGCCTCCAGGTTCAAGCAATCCACCCTCCTCAGCCTCACGAGTAGCTGGGACCACAGGCACACACCACCATGCCCGGCTAAATTTTGTAGTTTTTGTAGAGACAGGCTTTCACCATGTTGCCCAGGCCAGTCTCGAACTCCTGAGCTCAAGCGATCCGCCTGCCTCAGCCTCCCTACATATTGGTGATTACAGGCTGAGCCACCACACCCAGCCCAACAAATATTTTTTCAATAAATGAATTGAAATGGATGAGAAAATTAGAGGGTGAAGGGCATCAGGGGTCATTTTTAGACCTGATAAGTTTGAGATTTTTTGTTTTGCTTTGTTTTACTTTGTTTTATTTTTTGAGACAGAGTCTTGCTTTGTCGCCCAGGCTGGAGTGCAGTGGCACGATCTCGGCTCACTGCAACCTCCACCTCCCAGGTTCAAGCGATTCTCCTGCCTCAGCCTCCCAAGTAGCTGGGATTACAGGTGCCCGCCACCACACCTGGCTAATTTTTTGTATTTTTGTAGAGAAGGGGTTTTATCATGTTGCCCAGGCTGGTTTCAAACTCCTGAGCTCAGGCAATCCACCTGCCTTGGTCTCCCAAAGTGCTGGGATTACAGGCGTGAGCCCCAAGCCCGGCCTAAAATTATTTTGATGTTTATTTTTCATTGGCAGGGTTTTAGAGACAGGGTCTCGCTGCCACCAAGGCTGGAGTGCAGTGGTGCAATCAGAGCTCACTATAACCTCAAAATCCGGAGCTCAAGTGATCCTCCAGCCTCAGCCTCCCAAAGTGCTGGGATTATAGGCGTGAGCCATGTGCCTGGCCTTGACTTTGAGGCTTATAAGTGGAGATGACAAGAAGGAAATTGTATACATAAGTGTGGAGTTCAAGAGACAGATCTGGACTAGAGTTAGAAATTTGGGAGTCTTCAGCTTTCAGGTGGCATATAAAGTCACAAGACAGGATTAAAAAGATCTGAAGGTCGAGCCCTAGAACCCTCCAACAGTTAGAGGTCAAAGAAAATGGAAGAATCACAAAGAGATTGAGAAGGAGCAACTGGAGAGGAAAGGAAGAACCGAAGGCAAGTTAGGGCTTGGGAACCAAGAAAAGAAAGTGATCAGAAAAGACAAGGTTCCCAAGGTGACAACCAATCTTGCCAACGATCACCAGGGGATGTTGAAAGCATGGAGTGAATAGGATATTTGCATGGCCTCTAAAGTATCACCTCACAGGCCCAGCGCGGTGACTCACGCCTGTAATCCCAGCACTTTGGGAGGTCGAAAAGGGCAGATCACTGGAGGTTAGGAGTTTGAGACAAGCCTGGCCAACATGGTGAAACCCCATCTCTACTAAAAATACAAAAATTAGCCAGGTGTGGTGGTGCACACCTGTGATCTCAGCTACTCGGGAGGCTGGGGCAGGAGAATCACTTGAACCTGGGAACTGGAGGTTGCAGTGAGCCAAGATCATGCCGTTGTACTCCAGCATGGGCAACAGAGTAAGACTCCGTCTCAAAATAAATAACATAAAATAAAAAATAGACACAAAGTGTCACCCCACAGACAAAGGGGAATTTACAAAGGGGAAAATGTACCTCTACAGTGGAGAGATCTAGGGGTCACAACCCTAACCAACAGCTCAAACAGCATCTCCAAGGGTGATACGACCTCACATCATGGGCCTCTGATGTGATTCGATGGGAAGTACACACCACCTGCATGCTGTTCTTACCATAAAAAGTTTAACCAGAATCTATGGGTGAGGAAATAGACAAATCCAGAAAGTGGAATATTTTATAAGACAATAATGCTAGACTGTCCAAAATAATATAATGAAAAAACAAAAAGGCTAGGAGAACTCTTCTAGATAAAAATGGACCAAGGAGACATGACAGCCAAGTCAAATGCATGCTTCTTTATTGAACACTGGAACTGGAAGAGGGACAGCTAAAAAGACATGATAGGGACAACTGGGAACATTTATATGTGAACTGTTTGATAATAAATACTGACAATATTGAATTAACATTACTTTTCTTCATTGTGCTATCTTGTGGTTTCATAAGAGAATATCCTTTTCCTTAGGACATGAAGAAATTAAGAGTAGCCATCAAGATGCCCACAGATTTCAAATAGTTCCCAAAACTTGTGTGTGGCAGGGTGGGGAGAACAGGGAGAACCAATGTGGCAAAGTGTTGCCAGCTGGTGAGTTGAGGTGAAGAGTATTGGGCATTCATTGTCCTATTCTTTACATTGTTTTCATATGTTTGAAAATGTTATAAATAAATACAATGTGAAGGACTGAAAGGAAGACGGCATGATCAACTGCGTCCAGTGCTGGTTAAGGCCAACTAAATGGAGGACTGAGAATTAACATTGGATTTAACAATTTGTAAGTCATTGGTGACCTTGACAATCTGGACAGCAAAAGGGGCAGGTAGGGGCCAGACGGGAAAGAGCTGACTAGGCCTCACTTTGAGGACAATGGGAGTAAAATTAAGCACATCAGCATTTTAGAGCAATCAATCTGACAGTTTGGGAAAGGATGGCTGAGAAGGGAGAGAGTAGGAAAATGTCCTCACAGACTCTGAAAGTTTATCCTACCCCTAGAAAGGGTGGCGAGGGCCTTAAGAGAGAGCGCAGCAATAAGGATGCAAGGGGACAGAAGGGGATGGTTGCAAAGAGATTGCCGCCCAATTGCCTTGATGTAATAATACCTGCTTGGGAGCAAAGGATGAAGGAGCTTAGATGCTGTCATTCTCCAAAATGCCACATGATAAGTTCCGTTTGGGACGTGATGCATTTGAAAGCCTTCAGGCATTGTGTCCTCCTCTGGGGAAAGCAACAGATGGGACTCTCTAGGACCAACAGCCTGCCCAAGCACCCGTGAGTCATTCCCATACTGCACTCTGTGCCTCTGACATCTGCACCACGCTTAGGGTGCTGGGGGCCACGGCTTTGGGTGTGACAGTGACCTGAAGATGCTTTTGTTTGTAAAGTCTCTGAATCCTGGGAATCCCTCTCCCCAGAACACCTTCCAAGTCCTGCTGTCCCTGTGAAGAGGCTTTCCCTAATGGTCCAGTCTTCGGTGACTGCTCCAGGGTCTGAAATGTCATTTTAATGCATCTTCCTTGGGCCTGGCATTGATGCCTGCTGTTTGGTGGTGTTATGTCCATGCATATCTGTTCCTGACTTTTCAACTAGGTGGTCAGCTCCTTGAATGAAGGGAACCCAGTTTATATCTCAAAATATTCCCAGCCTTGCCCAGAATGGATAATCAATAAACTGGAAAGAAGGAGATGGAGAGAGGGAGGAGGAGGAGGATGAAGGCCATCAGTTAACACTCTTCATACTCAAGATGCCCTAAAAGCTTGCTGTGTTGACTTCTAACCGTGGGGACCACTTCTCATTTCTATGGGGGTGGGAGTGGAGTTACCTGGAGGCCATTGCTGTCAACCCCCCTAATTCCTGAGTTAGAAGCCCTGGTAGGAAGCCTCCCTGAAACAGCCCACTGTGCTCTCCTGAAGCTGTTTGCAGTAAGTGACTCACCCAATTAACAGCATCTACATAACAAAGACTTACCGGGCTGCAGAGGTCACGGAGACTGTGAAGTGTGTCTTTCGTGTATACTCTGGAGAAGGTTCACTAATTACCAGTCATTTCCACCCCTCAAGAGCCTGTCAGCCTTTGAGATGCAAGGGATAAAAGAATCCCCAAATTCCCACCCCACACCAATCACTTCTACCTCCCCAACCCACCCCTGCATTTCAAACCTGTGACTAATAAGTGCCAGCGATGGGTCTCTGCCCACCTGGCTCAGAGTGAGGAGGGAGGAAGGGAGAGGGACGAGGTCGCCTCCACTAGGAATATTTGTTAGTAAAAGGCAACTAGGAGGCTTGCAACATTGTCTCTGTTAAACAAGTAAGCAAACAAAACAAAACTTGTATTGGTTTTTCTCAATGTATAAAGTATGAATGTTTGTAGTGGAAACTACAGGTGAGCAAGAAAAAGTTAAAATCACCCACGACCCTACCCCTAAGACGACCAGCGGTCCCCTAGATGCCCTTGCAGCCAGTTTTCTAGGTGGTATTTGCTGTGGGTGTGTGTGCGCCCCTGCTCTTTCATAACCAGCTTTTTCCATTTAATGATGTATCTTCAACATCTCTTCCCACGAGCATATGGAAAGAATGTTAGAGGTGTCAGGGATGCTTAACTGGGTTAGCAGAGAAGGTGTGTTTTGGTCATTAGAGCCTGAGAGGGAGGCATTGCCAGGATTTCTGAAAGCTGAAGGAAGCTGTTGTGAGGCCACAAAAAGCCCTTACTTTTGGAACCTGAGCAAGTGACTCTCTCTCTGTGAACCTCAGTCTCCTCATCTGCAAATGGGGATAACAATATATGCCTTATAGGATTGTTGCAAGGATTAAGGGAGATCCTGGTTGTGAAAAAACTATACAAGCATTGAATGTTTATTACCCATTTTAATAAGTGTTCATTAATTAGTGCCTGCTTGTTACTTAGCTCTCTGCTAGTCTGTGTTGAGAGTATAAAGAAGGCATCTGGTTCAGCCCTGGAGGAGCTTAAGATCTAATTGGAAAGTTAAACACACACATATACACAAAAAGCTAAACAATAAGAATTTAAATAGCTAATAAAAGATATCATCAATTAGTAGATAATTAAGTGCCAGATGAGTGGCACAGACAGCAAGCACTCCAGGGGTTCAGAGGTAAGAAAGAACACGGGGGATAATAATAATGACCACTCTGAGCACTCTTTCTGTGCCAGGCACATGCATTGTCTCATTTAATGTACCCATCGACCATATGAAGTAGAGATCATTATTACATCCATTTGGCAGAAGAGGAAACTGAAACTTCAGAGAAGTGAAGAAGCTTGCCCCGGGTCACACATCTAGCAAGCGTGGTACTGCTGTTCCTTGGACCCAAGCAGTCGTGCCCCAGAGACCACCACATGCTGAAGCACCATGCTCTACTCAGATGGAAGGAGGGGCAGGGCGGTGCTGTGTCCTAAGCTGGATGGTACAGGAGGGAGTCTCATGAGTACAGACGGGACAGAGAAGGGTGTGTTGGTGCAGGAGGAAGATTCCAGGCTGGCTGGATGGCTGGTCCTCAGGGACAGTGGAAAGCAAGCCTTGACAGTAAGACTGAAGGAGAGCGGCCAGGCATGGTGGCTTACGCCTGAAATCCCAGCACTTTGGGAGGCCGAGGTGGTGGATCACTTAAAGGCCAGTAGTTCAAGACCAGCCTGGGCAACATGGTGAAACCCCATCTCTACCAAAAATACAAAAATTAACCAGGTGTGGTGGTGGGCGCCTGTAATCCCAGCTACTCAGGAGGCTGAGGCAGGAGAATCGCTTGAACCTGGGAGGCAGAGGTTGCAGAGAGCCGAGATCGTGCCACCGCACTCCAGTCTGGGCAACAGAGTAGGTGACACTCCGTCTCAAAAAAAAAAAAAAAAAAAAAAAAGATTGAAGGAGAGAAGTTGAGGCACATGAAATGCTTTTTGGCAGAAAATGAATTGTCCATGAGGGTTTGCTTTTTTGCAGAAAATGAATTGTCCGTGAGGGTTTGGAGCAATGTGGGATCCAATCAAAGCAGTGTTTGGGAAGGTAGGACTATGGGAGGCTACCGTAGGAGGATTTCAGATGGGTGCTGAGGAGAACTGAGGTTGAGGCAGAAGCATTTCGAGGAAGATGGAATGCCATCCTTCCTAAAAAAAACCCTTATTCCCCTACTTTTTACCTTTGTGACATTTTGGGTTAATCTACATTTGGTTCCGTGACTGCCAGCCTCATTCTAGCATGTTTACTAACTCCTTTCACACTTGGGTTCTGCAGGAAGTAACTCATTTGTTCCTTCCATAAATGCTTGTGGAGTTCCCATTTCAAAGGGAGAATTGGTCAACACAATCTGGGTGCTAATTATGATTAAGGGGGAAAGAGGTCAAAGATGATGCTAGTGGTCAGAGCCGATCCCCACCAGATCCCCCCAGTCCCTGCCCACAGCCTGGAAGACCCACCCTCCCCACACCAGCCAGCTCCCCGGGACACTGTTGCTACTTCTCACTGCACACCCCCACCCCTGCTGAAGGGGCTGGTCCTCCTTTTCTTCTGAAGCAGCAGGGCAAGGAAACTGAGAACATGACAAAGCCTTTGACTCTTCAAGTAAAACGTTGTGAATATGAGAATGTGGTCAAAGAGCCGGTAGGAGTCACTGCAGGGCAACATGTTCAGTTACAAAAGTGGGGACTAAGAAAGTCAAATCATTAAAAATGTATTATATAACCTAAATATTAATTTTTTTGAGGGTCTTGCTCTCCCCAGCTGGAGTGCAGTGGCACTGTCACAGGTCACTGCAGCCTCCATCTCCTGGGCTCAAGCTGTCCTCCCACCTCAGCCTCCTGAGTAGCTGGGGCTACAGGCGTGCACCACCACTCCCAGCTAATTTTTTTTAGCTTTTGTAGAGATAGGGTTGCACTATGTTGCTCAGCTGGTCTCAGATCCTAACCTCAAGCGATTCTCCCACCTCAGCCTCCCAAAGTGCTGGGATAACAGCTGTGAGCCACCACACCTGGCCCAACCTGTATTTATTGAATGCAGTTGATGTATATGGTAGACTACGTAGGGAATAAAAGTAAAATGACATCATTTTTGTCCTTATTAATGCCTTGATTAATGGAAAAGGTAAGGGGAAACAAAGGGAAAAAGTAGGGATAGAGACAGAAAAAGAAGAGAAAAGAAGAATAAACATTAAGCCCAGAGACATGAAGCATATTGGCCAAGGTCAAGGTTTGGGAAAGTGCAGTGCAGTGAGTAGGGAAAACCCACCTCTTCCCTGGTGCTTCCCCCCATACTCACACAAGACCCCAAATGCTTCAGGCCACCACTTTCCCAAGGAAATGTCCCCTGGAGATGTTTCTGTGCCATTTATTGCATTCCATAAATATTTTTGAGCACCCCGAGGTACCAGTTTCTTAAGCTCTTAAGCTCTGCTAAGAAAAAGCAGAGTTGATTGTTACCTAAGGCGGTCAATCTTGACAGTGTCCTTTGATGCCTTAGAAACTTTAATCAGAAATATTGGGTGTCATCCAAGCTTGTGGGAGGGAAGGGCTAGAAGGGAAAAATTCTGTACATTCTCAAACCAGGTGGAGATAAAAATTATTTTCTCACTGGGCTTTGGTAAGAGGTAAGGTAATGTTGTAATCTACCTAGAATTGTGTCCAGGACACAGTAGGCACTCAATAAAACCAAGTGTGATTCTCTCACTCAATGCTGACATGACTGCTTCTCTTTATTGCATTGATCAATTTTTCGGCTGAAGTTGTTACCTGGTCAGGGTGGTATTCAGCCAGGCTGTTTGGTGCTGGGGTCCCACACAAGTACCCATCATAGGAACCCACAGACACAACTAAGAAGTAATCACCATTGGACCTGTTTAGAAGCCACCTGAACAGCCAGGCTATGGCAAATCAGTTGATGTTGTTGGTTGTGAGTGACCAGGACTAGCTCTGATTAACTTACGCAGAAAAGGAATGTATCAAAAGGATATCAGGAAGTTCACAGAATTGGTGGGAAGACTAGAGACCTAGACTTGGGAAGTGGACAGGAATTGTCAGCGGCTGGGAAATGGAAATGTGGTTGGCTATGCTACCATACCAGCTGAGTTAGGCCACTGCCTGAGTGGCTGCCATGATCACAGTGCACATGGCAGTGACTGTCCTCTCTGCCCCTCCTAGTCAATGCCATTGCACTGGGCTCACTGCTGCTACTGAGAAGAGTTTCCAAACTACCACAATCCTCTGCTCACCCTTTGAGTCTGAGACCCAGGTAGGGAGCATCCATTGGTAGAGGGCAGAGAGAAGGAGGATGTGGCCTCTTCCACTTCAGTAATCAGACGCAGGCCCTGCTTTCCAACAAGCAAGAGGATTCAGATGTTAGGCAACCAAATGAGTAGGAAGAAACTAAATGTCCACCATGCAATACTTAACTGTAGCACTGAAGGTTAAAGGTATTACCACACTTGCCTCCGGTGTCTTTTGGCCATTCTAAAATACCAAAGCCATGCCATAAGACTGTTTGTCTGCTTCTGAGGCTATTTCAAAAGCTATACTTGAAGGCAAGTCTCTAAAGTTTCTAAAAACTGTTTTGGACCACTGTGATGGCATTTTTTTTTCCTTTTCTGAGATGAAGGGTGGTATTTCTTGCTAAAGTAGGTGAAGAATATGTCTGGCTACAATTATAAAAATCCCCAATTTCACTAGCTTAAATGAATAGGGATTTTTCTAACAAAATAAAAGTTTTGGAGAAGGAGGATTGTTGGTGATGGCTCAGTGTCCCAATGACATCAGGATTAAGTCTCTTTCTTCCGTTTTCTAGGACTTTCCCTCATGGTCACAAGATGGCTACTACAGCTCTAGATATTATGTCCAAGCTCATGCAAGGAAGGAGGGGAAAGGGAAGGGTCCAACCATAGGCATCATCCCCTTTGATCATGAAAATAGAGTGCTTCTCAACACTCACTTCCTGCTTTGCCACCCCTGTACTTCTACTTGTTCCTCATTTGCCAAAATAGGTTGCATGGCCACCCAGCTACAGGAATGCAAGGGAAAGATGAAAACAGGATTGTCATGATTGGCCTATGCCAAATGCAAACCACTGCCTGGGCCTGGTACATTACTGCAGTGTTCAAATGAGGAAGGTGGAGGGAGGCGGATATCAGATAATATATCTAAATTCTGGTATCAGATTTGACCATTGCAGGACTGGAAGTTAGACACACAAGCATGGAGGACAAGGGCTTTCCAGGCAGAGGAGACAGAAGGAAAACACAGGGCACGTGGGGAGAACAAAGAAATTCAATCTGGCTGATGTGTAAGTAGCTGCACTTTTGGTAAACTATCCTAGAGAAGTAAAATCACTAATTGCAAGGATATAGACATAAGAAATTTTATTAGCAAAAAAAACCTGGTAACAATCTATGTGCCCATTAATAGGGGAATGGTTGAATAGGTGTAGTATATACATCCTATGAAACATTATGTCACTGGCCAGCATGGTGGCTCACGCCTGTAATCCCAACACTTTGGGAGGCTAAGGCAGGTGGATCCCTTGAGCTCAAGAGTTCAAGACTAGCTGGGGCAACATGGAAAAACCCCGTCTCTACAAAAAATACAAAAACTAGTCAGGAGTGGTGGTACGTACCTCTAGTCCCAGTTACTTGAGGGGCTGAGGCGGGAGGATCCCTTGAGTCTGGAAGGTCAAGGCTGCAGTGAGCCATGTTTGTGCCACTGCACTCCAGCCTGGGCAACAAAGTGAGACCCTGTCTAAAATACTTACATACATATATACATATTTTTTTAAAAATTAAAATTAAAATTACTATGTAGCTAAAAAATGAATATATTCATTCCATATCTATAGACCCATTTATTATTAAGAAAGAATGAGCAAGTTGCAGAGACCCCTAATATAATCCTTTTTGTATAAACAGGCAGTAACACAATAGCTCCACATACATGAATGTAGTTTATTATGAGCATGGAGAATGGTGAAAGGGGTAGAAGTTATACCGCAGGTCCTTAACAATGGATATCTTGGGAGACTGGGTGGGAAATGCAGAGGAGGTGAGGAAGATCACTAATGTTTTTCTTTGTATATCTTTGAGTGTTTTCCTAGTTGAGGTGAACATGTATTTCTTTCATAATTTTGGAATGCATCTTAAAGCTTTACAAAAGTAGTTTGGAAGTGGGTTATGAAGAGTCAAGTGTTACATTGTGTGATAGGGAGCCACTGAAGATTTTTGAGTAAGGGAATGATATGGTCAGGAAAATTAACCCAGCAGGAGTATGTATAACAGGTTAGAGGCAGGAGAGGTGGAGGATGGGCAGAACAATTAGAAGGTTCTTGTAGCAGCAGTTCAGTCAGAAACTAGTAAGAACTGAACTGTGATAGCAATAATATGTGAAGAAAGGAAGAGGAAAGGGGGCGCAGGCTAGAGCCTTGAGACATACATGCCCAACACTGGGAGATGGTCGTGGGTGGCATGTTTTTCCATTAAATTGTGTCAACCAACACATCTTGCATCTTGAAACCCTGAATAAACGACTGTAATCCATGTATATTACTCTTCTCCAACCTCCTCCAGCATCCCCTTATTTGACATTTACAATAAAGGCATTCAAAATAATGTACATTTTCATGAGATTTGTATCATCTTCCTCATTAAGTTGAGAACATCTTGGAATGTGAGACCATGCAGAATACTTACTGGTGGCCCCAAAAAGTGCAGTTTCATTCGTTCATCATAGTTGGTGGTTTACACAAATGCTCTTTCTTCATTTGTTCCTTGAAGGAACAGCCCCAGTCCCCTGGGAGTTTACCATCCAGTGAAGGGGACAGACTCTCAACAGGAAATTCTATTATAAGTGAGGGTAATGGGACGTAGGAGGACGCAGGAAAGTGATGTGTGAGCTGAGACCTGAAGGAAGAGGATGAGCAAGGCAGGTGAAGAGAAGGACAGGTCATTCCAGAGAGGCAGAGAAAAGCAGGAGCAAAGCCCTTGAGGTGGGGAGTAGCATGGCACACTTGAGGAACTAAAAGGAAGCCTTGGGTAGCAGGAGTTCTGGGTGAGGGGGTGTGGAGGCAGACCAAGGCAGAAAGGCAAGCTGGGGCAGAGCCAGTGTAGACCCGCCAGCCAGGGGAGGCAAGCTCAACTTGTTCTCAAGAACAATGGGAACCCGGATGCTTTTAAGCAGAAGAGAAATATGGTTGGATTTGCTTTTTAAAGAAGGCACGCTGGCTTGGGCTGGGACTACAGGATGCTCAATGGTCCGTTTTTCCCATTAGGCTGGGAGCTGGCCAGGGGCTGAGATGACCCCATGCCATTTATACCGTTCTCCTCTGTGCAGATCCCCCTCCTGCTCTGCACTGGCCTCAGCTGCAAATGGTTGTGGTTAACAGGCTGGTACTCCCCCATCAGAAAAGTAAAAGTCCCCCTCCCTCCAATACTCCCCCAGGGTAAGGAGTTGGGATGCTCCAGATCAGAAGAAAAGAAGGAATAAGGATAAGGATGGGATGTGGGTGAGGCAAGGCCGATTTATTCTCTCTGGGCCTCAATTTCTTTATCTATGAAATGGGGCATTCTTGGTACCTACCTCAGAGAGTTGCTGTGGGCGAGGACATAATTCATACGAGATTTTCTAAATGGCACCTGGCACAAAATGAACAATCAAAGAGTGTTAGTTTTTGTTTTTGTTCTTCCTGAAAGATAGGTGGGGCCCTGTGATCACGGACTATATTCCCGACTGTCCGAGAGGATGGCTGCTCACATCCGCAGAGAGAGCGTGAGGACCCCTGGGCCAGGAGTACCAAATGACCTAAGTTTCAACAAATCTCACGTGCAAGTTTGGGCCTGGGATCCTAGTCCGCAGATGCTTCTGTTCCTGTGACTTAAAAAGAGAGTACCCCCAGGTGAGGAAAAGGGAGCCGCCCTCTGCCCTCCCACGAAACCCGGTTCAGCCCGAGGCCTCCGGGGGCGGGGGCGCTTGGGGGGGCCGTGACCTGAGATCCCGCTCCGGGGCTGTGGGGGCGGAGCCTGGCCTGGAGCGGGCGGGCCCGCGCGGCTGATGGGCGGGATCGGCGCGTCAGCCCTCAGCCCCACCCCCAGCGGAAGTGCCGCCGGGCCCGCCCCTCCCTCCCGAGGCCCGTTCCCCTCGCCCCTCCCCCGGCCCACTCTTCCTGGCGCAATTCGGCGCCTGGAGCTGGTTCGGCCGGGGCCCCAGCACCGGTCCAGAGAGGAGGTCCCGGGTCCGCGCGTCTGGCTGTGTCGGACGGTGCTCTCTGTCCCTCCCACTCCCCAGCCCTCCCTTCCATTTCTCGGCTACCTGCGCGGCTGCAGGCGCCGCGGGGGACTGCACAGGTAAAGTCTCGGCAAGTGAGGGCGCAGGTGTGGGCGCCTCCTGGGTCAGGCGGGCAGGGAAGAGGCCGACGGCAAGTGCCTGGCTTTAAAAAGATTAATTTTTTTTTTTTTACAGCGATTGTATTGACAGTGGGGGCTTGGGGAGGGCAGACAAGGACCCTAGGAGCGCTGCAGGGCGCTGGGGAGACAGAGGGGCGGGACTGAAGCCCCGGGAGCTTGCGGGCCGGTTGCGCTAAGGCCCCGCAGCTTGCGCAGGCTCCGTGGTGCCTGGGAGGTGGTGCGCCGGTTGGGTGGGGGCGGGTCCAGGCCGCGGCGTTGGAGAATTGTCCCCCACCCAGTCCCCGAGGTGACTGGGTTTTGACAGTCTCCCCTCCCGGGTGCGCACATTCCCAGGTTTGGAGAATGAAAATCAATAAAATCGATGCAGTGGCAAATAACACGAAATATGTTGGGTTATTATTATTTGTGCTTGTTAAATTCTTTTTGGTTTTTTTTTTTTTTTAAACTTGTTTCTTAGAAAAGGTGGTTTCGGCTTGGATAACGGCCTCAGAGAGGGACGAAAAACGCCCCCTGGTCTCCCAGCAGAGGCCGGGGGCCTGTCTTAGGTCCCAAGCCTCGAAAAACGTCCCGGGTCGGCCGTGCGGGGTCCGGCGGCAGGAGAGAAGCCCGGGGCACGCTCGGTTTCCGGATACGGCTATTCCCCGCACCTCACCCTCTGCCCTTTAGGGAAATGGCCCCCCTCCACCGACATTTCCCGGGTTCACCACCCCCACGCCCCAGGAACCGCGCCTCCTCCCCTCCCCCGCGCTCTCCCCGGCGCTTTAAATAATGATATTTGCATGCAGGGAGCGATTCATAAATATGTCAGGGCTGGTGAAATATAGGCAACATTTCAAACTTTCTATTTAAAAAACATGAATTATGGCCGCGGAAAATGTGTTCCCATTTAAAGGCGATACGAAGTATTTGGTGTCTCGTCCCCGGGCCCATCCATCACGCAGACAATAAAGAGAGTTTTTCGCCCTGACACCCGCGATTTATGGGCGCCCTTCTCTGCCCTCATCACTCACCCGCCGCGGCCGGCCTGGCGACAGGCCCCGCGGAGAGACGCGCGGCCGCCCCCGCGCGGGCTAGCGAGCGCACTTTGCGCCCTCGCCGGCCCCGCAAGATCTCGACTCCCAGAGGGAAGCACCCGCTCCCAGGAGTTGGGGGAATCGGTCTTGAGGGTCTGGGCAGCCGAGTGGGAGCGGAAACCACACTGGTTCTCCCACCCCGTGCAGCCTCTCAGGGCTGGGGCCGAGCGCGCCGTGGCGGGGTTTTGCTAGCCTTTGCTGTGTCCTGGCCTCGCCGGCGCCGCGCCTGGAAGTTTGCAGGGCAGGCGGCGGGAAGTTATTTAAACGCTGGCTCGAAGTGAGCACGGAGAACTGGGCCGGGGGTTACCCAGGCCAATTCTTGGGCCATTCCGCCCCAAGGAACGTGAAGCTGTCCCCAAGCTTTCTTGAGCCCCGCCGGGCGGACGCTTCTGGGCTAATCTTTCTGCAACTTTTACAAAGCCGCTTCCTCCCCAGTTTGATCTCTGCAAACACATCCTGGGCGTCCGCGGCAGCTTGGAAACTATTTTTACCGTCTAGGGCCGAGGAGTTGCATTGAAATAAGGAAGGCGAGGCGCCTTCTCTTGCGTTTCGCCCTGGGCCAGGCTGGGTCACCCAGTGTCCTTTTTGCCCCCTCGCCCCACCCTTCGCGCGCCCTCCGGAGCCGCCATCGAATCTCTGTTGCTAACTTGCAGCGCTCTGGAGTTTCTTCGAGATCCAGGCTCAAGAGAGAGCCTTCGTCAAGGAAAGTTCGGGCTACCTCTGTAGGGGAATTTGCTTTCATTTTTCACTGCGGGCGAACCTGGCCAGGCGGGTTTCCGAAGCACCGTCAGAGCTGGGGGCTGCCAGGCAGTGAGAGGCCGCTCGACCTGGGGGCGCCGCTTGTCCAGCCTCCCTCGGAGGCCGGACTAGCAGCCGCCCAGGCACTAGGAGCCACCTCGAGTCCCGCGTTGGGCCGAGGTGTCGGCGTACACGCGAGCCGGGAGCCGTTTCCTGCAGGATGTCTGCGAGCTGGATTTATTCGGATAAATGCAGCGCAAACGACAGCCAGAGAAATCCCGTCGATTCTAAAAATGACAAGGTTGAATTTATTAGACTGAGATTCATGTGTAAGTGCAGGGAGATGAAAGTTATACAAACAGCTCCACGTCCACTGTGAACACCACTGATCGCTTCCAGCTTCCAGGGCATGTAATTAACACATCTGAATATTTAGATATAGAGAGAAATATAAAAATACTCTTAAATTCTCCGTGTGTGGACATATATTTCACTTGAAAAAATTACAGAACAAGTGTCCTTTTACAGCCCCTGCTTGGGTGTCATCAGGGCTGGAGATAGAACTTATGTCCAAATAACCACCCAGAGAATATTATCTATAACCAGTGTGAGTCCCGCATCGCTGAGGGTTACGGTATCTACAGATCTTTAAATATCTGCAGCGTGGCAGAGGTGAAATAAATATATTTAAGAAAAGCAGGCGCGAAGATAACCGAGCCACTGTGTCCAAACAATATTTCTGGGCATGGAAATAAATTTCCTACAAGGTCGGCAGTGGAGAGTGCAGACAAATGGAGAGGATTTCGGAAACCCTGTGTGGGGGCCACCGGTCCTGGACCCCATGCACCATGCAAGTTGAAGTGGGCTCTATTGGATGTCCGTGGCCTCCCCGCGTGACTGCTGCGAGAGGCTCGGCCCTGACGCCCAATACTGCAGCGCCCTGGGGGTCCTCCGAGATACAGGCTACAGGCGCGAAGAGCCTTCGCGGAGCACTGAACCGACATATCAGGTGGCAGGCCTGAGCTCCACCGGGCAGCCCTTTCCTCGCAGACAGTTCAGCTACCCCTCAATCCTGGCTCCACCTGGCTCTGGCAGTGGCTGTTTGGGTCTATAGATGTGGAGGAAGAGCGCAGAAAAGGGCAGGTCCGGCTCGATTCCGAGGCATCCCAAAGCAGGAAGCGGAGGCCACCGGGAAGAAGGCCACGATTTTTGCGCCTTCTAGAAGTCAGGCCCCACCCATACTCTTGGGGCACTAACTTGAGGCCACAGAGGCAGTTATCTGGGTGTATTTACTTCTATCAGGCACACACACAGTCACTACTGAGGCCCGGATGCCCCCGTGAGTCTTATCTACGTATTTGAAAAGCCCGGGCAACGCCAACAGCGAGGTCGGCAACGCTGCGGCTGTGAAATTCCAAGGCCAAATACTAATTCCAGAATAGGGCAATTGTCCACCAGTCTCTCTCCCTCTTTTTTTCCTCTTCACCCCTCCAAAACCACCCAACCCTTAAACAGGAGCAGAGCTTCTCAGAGCCCCTGCTCGGAAAGAGATTAGAGAGGACTTTGCCATGAGTTTCTAGGAACTGCACACTCCTGGGGCAACCCTGCCGCGGGAGAAATACCGCGGGAGAAATACCGCGGTCCCTGAGAACGTCCTACTCCAGGCAGTGTGACTGCGCACGAAGGGTTTATGCCGCACACCGAGAAGAGGGAGCCAGAATGGGAAATACTCTCTGGCAAGTAAGAAAAGGGAAAAGGAAATGAAGGAAAGAGATGGGGGAGCCCAGAAAGACGCGGGAGAGGAAACAAAAAGGAGAAGGGAGACAGAAAAAAGAAATGACAGGCAGGAGAGGCGCGCCGAGGAGAGCGCAGGCCGTGGCGAGACCCCGGGACAAGGCCGGGCCGCGGCTTCTGCACGCCAGGCTTCTCCCCTGCCCCGAGCAGCGGCGAGGGCCGCACGGGACTGTCCCCTACTGGCCCCGCGAATCTGGGCCTTGCTCCCAGTCCGGTGGGGCGGACCTGGGTGCAAAGGCCTCCGCGCGCGCTTTCTCTCCCTGCTCCCTGGGACCGGGAGGCGGGGCAGGACAGGGGTGGGGAGGCCCCCGGGGGCGCGCGCCAGTCCGGGACTGTTTGGGTGCTCTGGACCAGGCTTTCCAGCTCGCCGGGCCTGACCTGTCAGGCGGATTATCTTCGAGGGAGATTAATAGGGGAGGCGGGCTGCAATAATAATCGTTTTGTTTGATGTGACAACTCTGATAGGCGTTGATTTACTTACAAACTGATAGGCTTTTAATTGAGCGCCTCCGCCGAGCCCGAGATGAAAGGGAAGCGGCGGTGAAAGGCGGCCCGCCTGCCCTCCGGCCTCAATACTGATTAGCCATCTCGACAGTGAATAGTTCAAGGCATTTTCAAACTTTTTTCCTCAGCTCTCTCCCCTTCCTTCTCCTCCTCCCACCCCCTCCTCCAATGTCTGCCTTGCCCACTCCTTTTTTAGAGAAAACAAATCATTTCCATTGTGTGCAAATAAAATCCGCAGGACATCCAAGCCAACCGCTGCTGGGGGTTGGAGGCTTCAGGCCTGGCGCAGAGTAATTAATGGTCCCCACCCCCGGACCCGCGCGGCCTTCGGGGGTTTGGCCTCCTGCGCGAGGTGCGCAGGCTCGGACGCTGGCGCCTCCCAAAAGCCCCGGGCGTGCAGGCCCCCAGGCGCCCCCAAGCGCTCGGACCCTCGGAGTGGAGTTTTGAGAAAAGCGAACGCACGCTGACCACCACCCGCACCCACGCAGCACACCGCAGCCCTACGAGCGTGTGCGGCCACATCGGGGAACGCGGGAGCCACTCCCCGCCCCCCACCACCACCCCCCCACCCCCCACCCCCCGGCTTCAGGTGCTGAGGCTGCCTCCCCTGAGCCGCCGGCGTAATAAGATGCTGGAATTAGAGGAGAGGGGGAAGAGCTGAGTCTGGAGGCTGGGGAGGGACGCCCTTGGCTGTGTCACCCCCAGCCCTGCCGCAGCCCCCAGAATTTCAGTGCCCGGGCCTCGCGGGGAGGCCGCGGCTATAGCGGCCCAAAGCTGGGCTCGCGGCGTTGGGAGCACTACCATTGGTTGGGTCGACACCTAGACGGCCGCGCACTCAGTGACCAGGCACACATGGGCACACCCGAAGGGTAAGAGCGGCTTCACAGACGCGCTGCCCCGCAGAGACAGCGTAGGACTGTCCCGCCCTCCGAAACGCGCACCTGGGACTCGCTCCCCGGAGACCAGACCACCTGTACAGCGTGGGGCCTCGCCACTTGCTCGCCGACTGACCTTCCTCAGATGTCGCACGGACACTACAAACCCCCTTGAATGCAGGTGTGCTCTTACACACTCACATTAACACCAGCCCCAAACACACACCGCCTCATTCCCCTCTTCTCTCCAAATGAGCTTCAGTCAAGTTACCATCTCATGAAGTTTACCAACCCAAAGAATCAAGGGATAAAATCCAAACGCAGAAAAAGAATGCCTAGGAGCAAATTCTAAAACTCACCCCAGAAAGTTCTCGGAACCCTTGCGGAGTGGGAGACAGAGAAAGAATTGGGGGAGGGGAGTGAGGTGGGGAAGGGGAGTGAGATGGGCCAAGAGGAGAGGGCGAGCACGCCGAGGGCAGGTTCTAGCCCCGACCCCGCGCGTACCCAGCTCAGCCCCGGGTGCGCGCCGGTCGAAACCGGGTCTCCAGGCTCGGCCCCCGCCCCCCGCGCGGGCACAGACTGGCTACCGACTCCCAGAGCTCCCAGCCCCACCATTTATCAAAAGGACTTGACAACAAAAGAAGAGCCGGGGCGGAAAAGCGGAGGAGGGGAGATTCAAAGTCTTCCAAGTCGTTCCGAGGAAGGGGGTGTGTCCTCCTCACCTACCCACCCCCTCATAATTTCTGCGAGTTTCTGGAGGAGACCCTCGAACCCGCTCCAGACGCTATCAGAGCCCCGATAACTCACGCAGCGCCACAGGCATGCATACACACTGGGCACTCAGGTCCAGGTACCCGGTGGCATACACAGCGCCTCCCCTTTTCTTCCCAAACAACTCGAGTGACGGTGCAAATCGAGGGGAACGCGGCAGTCCCGCTCCGCTTCCCTGGAAGAATCCGCGTTCCCACAGGCAGCCGCCCCCTCCCTCTCTCGCTCCTTCCCTTGGCTCTCCCAGCGCAGGTCGTTCCGACTCGGCGTTCCAATAAATTCTCGAGAGCAGCCCCAAGTGACCCTGGCTCCCCAGCCTACGGGGATGGCGGCAGGTGGGAGAAGGTCGGGAAGGGGGCATGAGTGGGCCTGAGACGTTTCTCCCCCATACACCCATGGCCAGGCCTCTTCTTCGCAGCCTCTCAGCCCTGGTTACGACCCGAGGGGGTCAAAGAATTGAGGCGAGGTTTACCCCACCATTGACCTCCAGGATTCGAGGTTCCTTGGTGGTGTGGCTCTTAGAAGTCTCCGAGTTTGGGGTTAGGGAACTACGGAGGGTGGCAGCCTGACCTCCGCAAGCTACACGCCCGCCCCCCCCCGGGGACTAGCGGCGGCGGGGTGGGGTGGAGGGAATCTCCCGTGTTAGACGTTGCCGCCGCTGGTCTCGGGTACCCGGAGCCGCGCCCGAACTCCGCGACCCCAACAGACCGAAGCCCCCAGAGGTGGAAGGGCGTCTCTCCGACAACGAGAGGGCAGGCGCGCACTCCAGGCCTGCGCACCCCTCTCGGCGCCCTGGGCGCACCTGCGCACTTTACTCTCGCTATTCATTTTCCTGACACCGTGCGCCTCTTTCCCCTCTTTCATTCTTTTTCTTAGAGCCCCCATCCCACCCCACCCCCATCCCAGGAGGCCGCTCCTCCTTTCCCCTCCTCCAGTTCCCTCTCGATCTCTTCCTTCCTCTCCGTCTCTCTCTCCCTCTTTTTCCCTTCAAGTCGCACCCGCCTTGTAATCAGCAACAAAAGCTGACATAAATCACGGGAGGATTGACAAGAGCTGACAAATAACTGATTGATTGCGGTCGAGGAACATTGACAATTGATGGAGGGGTGGAGATGCCCAAAGAACGGGGGGAGGGAGGAAAAGAGGGTGGAAGGGGAGAGTAAGAATGGGGGGTTGGGGGAGAGACTGAGTGTGAAACAGAGGAAACATGTGATCCCCGCTGCTGCCCCAATCTACGCGTCCCCGGGCGTCACGTGGCCGGGAAGGGCGGAGAGCCCAGCGCGCATCGCGGTGTTGAGCCGCCGCCGCTGCGACTGCCCATCTAGCTTCTGGTTTCTCCGCCGCGGAATCTGAGGAAATCAGAGCGGGCGGGCGGGCTTCTTCCAGCTCCGGCTCCCCCACCTTGCCTTCTTACCCTGGTGGCCGCGCTGCGCCGCGCGGGATCTCGATTACTGCGAAGGAGAAAACACTGGGTGTGCGGGTTCCTTTAGCCCCTGGAGTTGACAGTCCGGCCGGTGTCCACACTCCCACTGGTGCTCCTTCTGGACACCCCCGCAGTCTGTTCCTCACGCGCACCCCCCTCCAAAAGAAGGTTTCAGTTTATTTTCGAGCTGGGGAAAGGAAGAACGACGAGGAGGAAAAAAGAGGGAGGCGGCGGATGGCAAACGTAGAATAAATGTCCATCTCGTCCTCGGAGCGAAATCGAGGGAGGGGACACACGGGGGGGACGGCGAAGAGGGAGCTGCCCATTAAAACCAGCTCTGAGAGTCCTGGCGGCGGCGGCGGCGGCGGCGGCGCGGGACGCGTCACATCCCCTTGACCCTCCAATCACCTCGGGCTCCCATTTGATTGGAAGGCGGCAAAGGCTTTAATCTCCCCCTCGGTGCAGCTGCTTTTGAAGTGAGTTTCCTCGCCAGAGCCCCGGCTGGACACGCAGCGGCTCACATCGCAGAGCGCAGCGTCGGCGCGGGGCCGTGAGAGCGCAGCGCAGGGGAGCAGCCCCAGGCGGACACCGCGAGCCGCTCGGCACTCCCGCAGTCCAGCCGGCTCCTCCAGCCCGGCCACGGCTCCGCTGCGGGCCACCCAGGATTACTCGCGTCTGGCTCCAGGCGCCGAGAAGGCGCGCTGGGCGCCCGTGGCCGCCGCGCCAGCTCCTCCTCCTCCCGCTGCTCCTGCTCCCCGGGCGAGCGCGCAGCCCCGAGCCCGCCCCGCGCCTCCCGGAGCCCTCCCCCCCGCTGCTCCCATGCGCGCGGGTGGGTCATGAGCACAGCGCCCTCGCTTTCTGCCCTAAGAAGCAGTAAGCACAGCGGCGGCGGCGGCGGCGGCGGCGGCGGAGGCGGTGCGGACCCTGCCTGGACCAGCGCGCTCTCTGGAAATAGCTCCGGCCCCGGCCCAGGCTCGTCCCCGGCCGGCAGCACCAAGCCTTTTGTGCACGCGGTGCCTCCCTCTGACCCCCTGCGCCAGGCCAACCGCCTGCCAATCAAGGTGCTGAAGATGCTGACGGCACGAACTGGCCACATTTTGCACCCCGAGTACCTGCAGCCCCTGCCTTCCACGCCCGTCAGCCCCATCGAGGTAAGGACCCTCTCTCTGGATCGCACTGGGACCACTACCCTGGTTGCCACCCTAGGGCTTTCTTTTTCTCGGCATGTGGGCGGGGGTGGGGGAGTCGGAGTGATTCAGCTCCCGAATGGGGGAAGAGGCTACTGCTTCCGTACCTCAAAACTAGGGCGGAAAAGGGGGAGGAAGTGGAATGGGGCGTGAATGCTAGGAAGCAAGGCTGCAAATACTTGTTTCTCCTTTTGATATGAAAGCCCCTACCCCGACCCAGGCCCCTTCACTCGGCACCGAAGGCAGGCGGAGGTCTGAAATACGGTTTCAAAGTCGCCGTCCTCCGGATCCCCAGAAGCCAGTGTGTGCACACAGCCTCTGAGGCGCCAGCCGCCCAAGCCCTTACTCTGAAGAATTAAGGAGTGTTTGTGGGGAGGGGGTACAGTTCTGGGTCTAGGAACCGAAAACCGAAACGTTTTGCTTTTTAAAAATCTAGTTAGCGCTCAGAGAGGGCAGGAAAGATGCTGCTGGGGGTGGTGGTTGGGCGGGGGAAGCAATCTGCTGCCTTTCCCAAGGGCGAGAATGTTTGTTTGTGAGTGGGTGTTGAAGACGGGGTGCCGCCTAGAATTGTGCCTCGGGGCTGGGAGGATCTTCGTGGGCTGTTGCGGAGAGGCATTTGAACCCCAGAAGCCAGGATTCTAAAGGGTTTCCACTTCTTTCTCTGTGTGACCCACCCCCCGCCCCCCCATCGTCTGACCCCGCAGCTCGATGCCAAGAAGAGCCCGCTGGCGCTGTTGGCGCAAACATGTTCGCAGATCGGGAAGCCCGACCCCTCGCCCTCCTCCAAACTCTCCTCGGTTGCCTCCAACGGGGGCAGCGCGGGCGGTGCCGGCGGCGGCGCCGCGGGCGACAAGGACACCAAATCGGGCCCCCTCAAGCTGAGCGACATCGGCGTGGAGGACAAGTCGAGTTTCAAGCCGTACTCCAAACCCGGCTCGGATAAGAAGGAGCCGGGAGGCGGCGGTGGAGGCGGTGGCGGTGGCGGGGGCGGCGGCGGGGGTGTTTCGGCGGAGAAGTCGGGATTCCGGGTACCGAGCGCCACCTGCCAGCCATTCACGCCCAGGACAGGCAGCCCGAGCTCTAGCGCCTCGGCCTGCTCACCGGGAGGTATGCTGCCCTCGGCCGGGGGTGCCCCGGAGGGCAAGGACGACAAGAAAGACACCGACGTGGGCGGCGGCGGCAAGGGCACCGGGGGCGCCTCGGCCGAAGGGGGACCCACGGGGCTGGCACACGGCCGGATTAGCTGCGGTGGCGGGATTAATGTGGACGTGAACCAGCATCCGGATGGGGGCCCGGGGGGCAAGGCTTTGGGCTCAGACTGCGGCGGTTCATCGGGCTCCAGCTCCGGCTCCGGCCCCAGCGCGCCCACCTCCTCCTCAGTGCTGGGCTCTGGGCTGGTGGCTCCCGTGTCACCCTACAAGCCGGGCCAGACAGTGTTCCCTCTGCCTCCCGCGGGCATGACCTACCCAGGCAGCCTGGCCGGGGCCTACGCCGGCTACCCGCCCCAGTTCTTGCCACACGGCGTGGCACTCGACCCCACCAAGCCAGGCAGCCTAGTGGGGGCGCAGCTGGCGGCGGCCGCGGCCGGGTCTCTGGGCTGCAGTAAGCCGGCCGGCTCCAGCCCCTTGGCCGGAGCGTCTCCGCCGTCCGTGATGACAGCCAGTTTGTGCCGGGACCCGTACTGCCTCAGTTACCACTGCGCTAGCCACCTGGCAGGGGCGGCGGCCGCCAGCGCTTCGTGCGCACATGATCCGGCCGCTGCGGCCGCGGCGCTGAAGTCCGGATACCCCTTGGTGTACCCCACGCACCCGCTGCACGGTGTGCACTCCTCGCTAACGGCCGCCGCGGCTGCTGGCGCCACACCGCCCTCCCTGGCCGGCCACCCCCTCTACCCCTACGGCTTTATGCTCCCTAACGACCCGCTCCCCCACATCTGCAACTGGGTGTCGGCCAACGGGCCGTGCGACAAGCGCTTCGCCACGTCAGAAGAGCTGCTGAGCCACTTGCGGACCCATACGGCATTCCCCGGGACAGACAAACTGCTGTCGGGCTACCCCAGCTCGTCGTCTCTGGCCAGCGCCGCCGCGGCCGCCATGGCTTGCCACATGCACATCCCCACCTCGGGCGCGCCAGGCAGCCCTGGGACGCTGGCGCTGCGCAGCCCCCACCACGCGCTGGGACTCAGCAGCCGCTACCACCCCTACTCCAAGAGCCCGCTTCCCACGCCCGGCGCCCCCGTGCCGGTGCCCGCCGCCACCGGACCCTACTACTCCCCCTACGCCCTCTACGGACAGAGACTGACCACCGCCTCGGCGCTGGGGTATCAGTGAGGGCGGCCGGGAGGGCGAGCGAGGGAGAGGAAGGAGCTGGGGGAGGGGAGGAGCCCAGGGAAGGGCGGGATCACGGCCCAGGCTGCTGACACCCGCGCGTGGGGAGGACTCGGGCCACGAAAGGAAATAAATATATACCGTATCTACCCGACAGCAGCGACCGAGACCCGGTGGGACACTCCCCTTCTCCCCACTCTCACCTCCCCACCCAAACTTTATAAAAGTTGAAAAAATGTCGTTTGACTTTTTATAGAAAAAGAAGGAAAAAATAATTGAGAAAGTGTTCATCTGAGGACTGCATCGGTGGACACTGGTATTTATTTATGTTAGCTCCAAGCGGACCCGTGGTTCAAAAGTGCATTATTTAGTTTGAGCTCTGTAGGTAAAAAGGAGGAGGGAAAAAATTTAAAACTTGAGGGTAAAAATGTGGAAAACAAACCCTCCCATCCCTTGTAGATTATAAATAAAAGCAAAACCGCCACAGAACTAGAGGTCTTCTCTTTAATGTTACTTTAAAATTGCTATGATTGTATTGTACGTTATTTAATGTCTGATTGAAACACAAATTTACATGCATGTTTGTTACAAAAAATGAAAAAGTCACAATTTGTCAGCTCTGATTTAAAATTGCAATTATTTTTAAGGTGTATACCATCGAAGAGAATGGGTATTTTTTTGTATGTATTCTGGAAGAAAACAACAAAAAAAAAAGGAAAAAAAATCTATTCCAAAACCTCATTTGCCTTATTTTGTTCTTTAAAAGGAACACTTAACTATTTTTAATTTTTAAGTCTACCCGCTGAGAAGGGGACAAGGTTTACGTCATGTACTAAAATAATAGACAATGTATCGCTTTAAAGATTAAAATTCCGTATATTTGATGTATTAAAGGGTTTTACTTCTTCTTATCTTTTTTATTTTTTGGTTAAAGAGAGCATGGCAGTTTCGGCCGCAGTGGGTTCCGGGGCCTCACTGCTACTCCTTCTTCCCGGGACCGTGGCCGAATTTCCGATCGCTTTGTTGTGATTTTCTGGGAGGCAAAGGCGTCGGAAGGGGCGACCAGCCACGAAGTTAGCCTTGGGGAACATATTTTTAGAGGATATCTCACTATTTGGAAAGATAGTGTCCCCTGCTATCAATCATTTCGTTTTTATTTCAATCTTCTCGTGGCAGCTGGCTTTTTAAAAGTGAAAGGGGGTGTGTGGCGGGGAACAGGGTTTTTGTTAAATTTCCCTCCTGAGCTTTTTGGGCGTTTGGGTTTCGTTTTGTGCAGAGTGGAGCAGGCTGGGACTCGCCGGCTGGGCCTGGGCCGGGGCCTCGGGGACGTGGGGCTGCGCGCTGCCCCTGCGTTGGCTTCCAAGCCTCCCCTGCCCACGGCAGGCAAGCCGAATACACTGGGAGGCAGAGGGGCGCTAGGGAAACCTGTGTCCCGGGCTGGGAAGGGAACGCCGGGACCCTTTGGTCCCTCGGGGAGAGTGTGTCCTCTTTTCTTCTTCTGGCTGCCCACGGCCTTCTAAACGCTTCCCCTCCCCTAACCCACGCCCCCACCCCTACCGCCGGCTCCTTCCTCCCTCCAGAGTCGGGACCCGGGGCAGGCCGGCGCCACTGCTGCTTTTCCCCGTCCGGGTGGCTCTGCGGCAGGCGCTCTATTCCAGTCCGCGCCGCAGGAGAGCGCGCCCGGCCAGGGACCCGGCAAGCCCCTTCAAGTGCGGCCCCAAGAGCGTCCCGGCGCCCAGGCCCGGCCTCTCTGGGGCTATCAGGTGGGCACCTAAGGCTCCGCTCTGCAGAACCGCGGCGGGAGTCTGGGTCCGGGCGCAGCTCCCAGCTCTCCCCAACTTGGGCCGCAGGACAGAGCTGCCCGAAGCGCCGAAGGAAGCACGCAGAAAAGAGTTCCAGTCCCTTTTGCGGGGAGGGGGCCCGAGACCCAGCGCCCCCTCCCAGACGCTCCAAGCCTGGGCGCTAGCCCTGGTCCTCCAGCTGGTTGGGAGCTCTGAGCCCAGAGCTCCCTTTCCGGGGATTCCGGGACCATGGAGTCGGGGCTGTGAGAGCGCACCCCAAACTCCCCGCTCCTTGGGGTCAGGCTCTTCTGGGTTCTCTGAGACTCGGGATCCCCTCGGCGCTCAGGTACCCCCGTTGCCTCTGGGGACTCACGGCCGCGCGGAGTCAGCCTTTGGCCTCTCGCCTGTGTCGCACAGCCCGCGGCCCCTGCCGCCATTTGCACCGGGGTTGGTGACTTTGAGATTTTCCACCCTCCTCCTAGGGCCAGCCTCACGGCTGCAGGGCCTTTACCCGGGTTGCATGCAAAGCCACCCTCAGCGGCCTCCCGGATGCTGCGGGGAGCGCGCGTGCTGCTGCCTGGAACTGACTTGGTGGGGACTCTGGCTCCGCTGCCGTCTCTGCACCCCCGACCCTGATGTCCGGACGTTGCGAGACCCTGGGAAACGGAGCTGGCACGGAAGAGGACCCCTGGCCCGCAGCGTCCTCAGACGCCGCAGCCCAGCTCCCACTCTGGTCCCGCCGAGAGAAGCTGGGCTGGGCCTGGTTCCTTGAGAATCCTGGCCGGAGGGCTTGTCAGTCAACCCGGCCTCTCGGACAGACATCCCCCGCCCTGCAGGTGGGAGAGCGGGCGATCGTGGCGGTGCTGCAGCAGGGGTCCCACGCTCCAGTGCCCACTGCTGGGGACCTGAAAGCCAGGCATCTACCACCCTCTCACCAGCAACAGCCACTCGCTCCTGGCCACTGCGACCCACAAGCTGTGCCTCTTTTCCCTAGCGTCCTCGGACAGGGGTCCCTGAGCCACCACACCTTGCCGGCTGGGAAGGACCTAGACATTCCCGCACCCTGGGATTCAGGCCTGGGACCGGCAGGGAGACGAACCCGGGACGTTCGTGCCTTCATGCTTCTTGGTATTTTATCAACACAACCCAAAACCAACGTCCCTTAAAAGTTTGATGAGAGCCCTTCCGAGAGCAGCTACACAGAGGCACAGCGTTCCGGTGCTGGGGCGCCCGGGGGTGAGGACAGAAAGGATTCCCCGACGTGTTGGACGGATCCGAGTCACCCCGGGCGCCCGGTAAGTGAAGGGTGGGTGCCAGTATGTGCTGCGCGTCCAGGCCGAGGTGCGAGCCTCTTCGGAGGGACAAATGCCCCTCCCCAATGCGCGCCCCACGACTCTCTCCAGCTTTCTCCCGAGCAGCGGCGGGATCCCAGGCGTGCAGGCGGGCGGCTGGAGCCCGGGCGGAGCGCCACGTGTCCACCAGGCGGCGCTGCAGAGCCCGGCGGAGCAGGAAGGAGCCCTGCAACCCCAGCTAGCGCGCTGGCAGCCGGCTGAGTGGGCATCCCGAGGCCCCGCGCTTCCACTTTCGCGTGGCTTTAGAAGCAGTGTCCAGGAGGCCCCTCCCTGTGGCTCCCCGCCTCTTTTCTCCTGCTGCGAACCGTCTTCCCTGCTCTTCTCCACCCTCTCCGGCTTCTGCCCTTGTTTCCTCCTGGCTCTCTCTTCCTGTCCGGAGGACTGACCCAGGTGTCAGTCCCTTCCCAACCTGGGGACCTCCCACCCTCAAGGCTCTGACACGTTACCTTGTCTGCCATGCTGAAGCAGTCCCCACACAGGCCTGCATTCATTCACTCCCTCCTTCACTGATTATTTCCTAACGCCTATCCCTTGCCAAGGGCTTTACTCATTCGTGACAGTTTGAGAAACAGAGGCTAAGTCCTGGAGACCAGTGGCAGGGCTGGTGGATAAAGTTCAGGCCTTTCCCCCACCATCCAATCTTATCCCCCTACCTGTCCCTCTGGTGGTGACACTGAGTGACCCTGGTGTCCTGGTGCTGGGTAACTCCGCATAGATGCAAATCAGGGAGGTGTGCCTCGGAGAGAGCTGCCGAAGAAGGACCAGCTTCTGAAATCTGCCACAAGCCTGTGGACCTCTGAGTAAGCACAACTAACACAAATGCGGATGCCTGTCAACACACTCACATGTTTGCACACTTTCACTCCTACTTCCACAGAAGCCACACCCCTGCTCTGACTCTGGCACACCTGGTTACGTGTGGCACACACTTATGCTCCGACAGCAGACAGAAGAAGGAAAGATGTGGGCTTGGTCTTTAAGCAGTGAGGAAAGGCAGATAAAAAAGCCTCACTAGATGATGAACTTCTCGTGCTTTAGAAAACTCATAAAGCTGGAGCTCCAGCGGCGCAATCGGTGAGCGCATAGTACTTCCGCAGAAAACTCGGGAAAGTTGCCCAGAAGGTGGGACCCATCCCCTGCCAGGTCATCTGCTGGCCTCTGCTGCACATATTGTCTTAGGGTTCCTCACGGAATGCCGCTAGCGGCCTGGTGGTGCTTGGAGTGACTGGAAAACCTAGGCTGATCTGCTCACATCTGTCAGGGGCTATGCCCAACCCATGGGATCCTATATCATCCCACTTAAACTTCACAACAGTTCCATGAGGTCATTAGAATCTTCACCCCATTATGAGACTTAATACCTGGGTGATGAAATAATCTGTACAACACACCTCCATGACACAAGTTTACCCATGTAACAAACCTGCACTTGTACCCTTGAACTTAAAATCATCTTCACCTCGTTTTTCAGATGAGGAAACAGGCTCAGCAGGGGAAAGACACTGGTTTAAGGTCACACAGCTAGTGAGAGATGGCTATAAGCAGGGATTCTCACCTTGGCTGCTCTTGCCTGATGATGTTTTAAAACAGAACAGTACCTGGGAACCAGAGATGCTGTTCCAGCTAGGGGAGGGTGTGGTGAACATAGCTGGGTTTTCAAAAAGGTTTTTGGTGTTATTTTTGTTATTATTTTATTTTTTAATGGAGATTTTCTTTTTTCTTTTTCTTTTTTAATTTAATTTTATTTTTTTGAGACAGAGTCTCACTCTGTTGCCCAGGCTGGAGTGCAGTGGCTTGATCTCAGCTCATTGCAACCTCCGTCTCCCGGGTTCAAGTAATTCTCCCACCTCAGTCTCCTGAGTAGCTGAAATTACAGGCATGCACCACCATGCCCAGCTAAATTTTTTGTATTTTTAGTAGAGACAGGGTTTCACCATGTTGGTCAGGCTGGTCTCAAACTCCTGACCTCAAGTTATCCGCCCACCTCAGCCTCTTAAAGTGCTGGGATTACAGGCGTGAGCCACTGTGCCCAGTCTATTTATTAATGGAGATTTTCAGAGCAGTAGAATGAATGGTGTAATGGACCCCCATAAACCCATCACCCAGCCTCAGCAATGAGCAGCTCATGGGCAACCATATTTCCTCGCTACCCCCTCCAACTCTATTTTGAAATAATAAAGACACCATTTCACCTCCTCAGTGCTTGTCACTTCCAGCTATGGTTTCAACCTATGCTTGGACTGGCTCCCAATCCAGGGCTCATTCCGCTGTCCCACCTGGGTTGAGGCTCGGTGAGCTAAAGCATATTGCTCTCCATTTCATGCACAGTATAGCTGGATTTGAACCTACTTCTGTCAGACCTGGAAGCCAAGCATTTAATCCTACCTGGTGCTGGGAGTCCCCAGAAGTCCCAAGGGTATTAAGGCCTCTGTGCCCAGTGTGACCCAGAGTGAGCCCAGGGGATATCTGGGCTATTAAAAGACTTGAGCCCTGGCTAGGAAATGCCTTAGTTGGGACACTCACAGTACAACAGATATTCCTAGAGTGAGACCAGCATAAAGCCACATGGTGCAGTGGAAAAAGCACAGATTTAGGTTCAGTCTAACCTAACTTTTAGCTCCACCACTGACTCATATCTAAGGGTAAGTCTCTCTTGACCTCAGTTTTCACATCTATGAAATAGGGACACTGATACCAAACTAATAGCGCTATAGTGAGGCTCAAATTAAGTAATAAATTTGAAAATGGCTAACCTCCTGCCTATTTCATACTGGTTCTTAGTAAAGACAAGTTGGTTTCTTTCTTTCCTTTCTCCCCAAAGTCTCATTTCATTTTGACCAGCCCTCTTGCTCAAGAACTTCCACTGGCTCCCTGTGACCCACTGTCTTAGAGCTTCACTCCACTACCTGGCCATCAGGGTACCTGTAATCATGGTTCATCCTCTGATCTTGCCTCTGTTTGCCTGATCTACCTCGTGTCTGACCAATCTTCAGAGTCCAAATCCTCTGCAAGCCAGCTAGCCCCCCAGCCCATCCTCTAACACCCTGGTGGATGACACCCATCATACACTCCTTCCCTGGAATACCTTCCTTTTTCCATTTCTACCAAAACGCTCTCAATACTCTCCTCTTCCAGGAAGCCCTCTAGATTTTTCCCCCACCACACACTGATCTTTCCCTCACTTTACGTTCCCTCAGCACTTAATGCAAAGGCAGAGGGTAGAGATACAAAGGCCACTGTACCAGGGACCAGGACACTTGGTTTTGAGCAGTGCCTCTTTATAGTTGTGTGACCATGGACAAGTAAGTCACATGTCCTCTGTGAAGCTTGTCTCCAAAACTGATACAGGGCTGTGCCTACCAGGGTGAACAGCACATTGCCAACAAGAATAAAATTAAAAAGTAGCATGAACTGCACACTTATTAGTACATGCATTCACTTATTCATGTTACTATTACTGTCCCCATTTTACAGGTGATGAAGCTGAATAAAGTAACACTGTGCTGGTCATTGTGCCTGGGATTTTGTCCTCCACCCTCTTTTCCTTATTACCAGCGACACAAAAGTTCTACTTTAGATCTCAGGCCAAGTGTGACCTCCTTCTGGGACCCCCCAGGCCCTTTTTATCAGATTTAATGCCCTTTCCTTTGCTGTATCCTGCCATCATATTCTCTTTATGTTGTCCAGAAAGCCTGGATTCTGGGTTCCTGGGGAGAAGGGATTATCTCCTATACCTACTTCTAATCATGGCAGCTAGCATGGTACCTGGTACATAGTGGGTGTTCAATAAATTAGAAGGAGGGAAGGGAAAGAAAGGAAAGAAGAGAGGGAGGGAGAGAGGAGAAAGCAGAGGAAAGAAAAAAAAACAAAGGGAGGACAAATGTGCATGAATCGGGCATTCCTTGGATAAAATTATGCTTCCAAAGAAGGGAGGGTAGGAGGAAAAGTAGCAGTGGCCTTAGAGGAACTTTGAATGTCTTTACCTGAAGCTCAAAACTCAGAGCCAGGTAAGCTTCCATGCATCAGCTGGAAATAGCATTTGCTGACAATAACAAAGACTCCCAAATAGTGGCTTATGGAAGACAGATAATCTCCCAGACTGGAGGTGGGCAGTCCAGGCTGGGGGGAGCCCTCGGTCACCAGGAACCCAGGGTCCTTCTATCTTCAGCTCTGCCAGTCCAGGAAGCTTTCATCCTTATGTCATCTCTGAGTCTGAGATGGCTGCTTGAGCTCAGGCACCATCAGCTCATTCTAAACCACAGGAAAAGGAACAAGAGGTAAAACGGACCCTCTCCCTTTGAATGGGTCTTCCTGGAAGCCACACCGCTCCTCAGCCTGCACCTCATTGTGTAGAGTTGAGTCACTTGGCCACACATAGCTGTAAGAGAGGCTGGGAAATGTCATGTTTAGTTGGGTACACTGCCACCTCAGATAAACTCAAGGCTGCTATGGACTGAAGTGTGTCCCCAAAAAAATTCATTTGAAGGTCTACACCCCAGTATAACTGTATTTGGAAATAGGGCTGTTGAGAAGGTAAAGTTAAATGAGGTCATAAAGGTAGAACCTAATCTGGGAGGATTTGTGGCCTTCTAAGAAAAGGAAGAGATACCACCAACCTCCCACCCCCAACCAATGCACAGAAGAAAGGCCATGTAAGAAGGTAGCCATCTAAAAGCCAGGAAGAGAGCCCTCACCAGAAACAGAATCAGCTGGCACCTTGATCTTGGACTTCTAGCGTCCAGAACTGTGAGAATAAATTTCTGTTGTTTAAGCTTATCAGTCTGTGGTATTTTGTCTGGCGGCCCAAGCTGACTAACACAAAGGGCTTTGTTACTAAGAGGGGCAGGAGTAGAAATAGACTATTGGCAGACTCCCCTGCACCCCACGAGTGGGATCACCCAGAGCCAGAGTCAAGAGAGAGCCCTCTTCTTGTTGCCCACCTTCAGTGGGTCACAGCATGGTGACTTCTGTCTTTTAGACACAAATTCTTGTTGATAAAGTGGGCAGGGGTGCTGCTGGAGAAGCCCTCAGAGTTGTAATTCAGAGTTGGTGCAATTCAGTTAAATTTTAGGTGCCTATCAATGTACAATGCAATGATGTAGAGTAGGATTGGCCCTGAGGAGGAAGAGGAGAAGGAGGAGGAGAAGCAGGAGAAGAAGGAGAAGAAGGAGGAGAAGGAGGAGAAGAAGGAGAAGGAGGAAGAGGAGGGGAAGGAGGGAAGAAGAAAGAGGAGAAAAAGGAAGAGGAGGAGGAGGGGAGGAAGTAGAAGAATAATACCGGGAAAGGGAGATGGAAATAAAGAGGAATAAGAAAAAAGGAGAAAATCAAAGCTGCTGGGTGGAAAGGCGGAAGCATATTAAACCTATCTGCCACCTGCTTCCATGTTACTGATTTAAAAAAAAAAAAAAACTGAATACAGCCTCCAACCCAAAACGGAGGCAGACCCTGCCTTAAATAATTATTGTGTAACTACAGAAACCTGAAAGAAACAAAATCCAACCATAAAGAAGACAAATGGTGCCACTGAATCATAACAACAGGTGAGCGAGTTTTGTTTTGTTTTGTTTGTTTGAGACGGAGTCTCGTTTTGTCACCCAGGCTGGAGTGCAGTGGCACAATCTCAGCTCACTGCAACCTCCTCCTCCCAGGTTCCAGCGATTCTCCTGCTTTAGCCTCCTGAGCAGCTGGGATGATAGGCATGTGCCACCACATCCAGCTAATTTTTGTACTTTTAGTAGAGACGCGGTTTCACCATGTTGGCCAGGCCGGTCTCTAACTCCTGATCTCAAGTGATCTGCCCACCTCAGCCTCCCAAAGTGCTGGGATTACAGAATGAGCCGCTGCACCTGGCCCATGTGAGTTACTTTTAACCCTGCCTCTATGCACCTACAAAGAGGTGGCCCAGGGGATACCTATGCTGGGTCCAAGAGGGCACTGGGAGGAGAGGGAGACTTGCAGAAGAGGAGAGGAGGCCCCTGGGAAACTAGAGGGAGTAAGGAGAATGCAGGAACCAGGAGAGGCACTGAGCATGAATGTGAGCCTTTTGGTTGTCCTGTTGCTGGAAGTTTCCTCCAGCCTTAGGTCTCAACAAGGAAGAGACATCTCAGAGTTCTCGGCTGACTCTCTGTGTCTCTCCATCTCTGCCATTTTTCTTTCATATACTTTACAAACATCTCCTCTCCTCCAAAACCCTTCCGGGGCAATTAGGCAATTCCTAGGGTGTGGGAATTCTACACGTTCCATCCACATCAGCAGTTCTTAAGCCTTTTGTGGGTTGAGGGAAGGATGCAGAAACCACAACCTTTTTTTGACAATTAATGAAAGCTGTGGGCCCTCTTCAAAGAAACGAGTCCACATGCTCAATGTGGGAAACTTAATTTCAAGTAGTTCATGGGCCTGCAGATTTTAAATCCTTGACCTTGAAGGAAATCCAATTTTAAAGATAAAAAAGCAAGGCCTTTGGACATGCCCTGAGGGCCTCTGGGTTTTCCTTTCTAAATTATTCTGACCAATGGGACATTCCAACTACTCTGTGTGATCAACTGTAATAAATAACATTTCTGTCAACTCACCACAGCCCAGTGTACACTTGTGCAACCTCACTGGAACTCTACAAAGGAGGCACTACCATTAGCCCCACTTTATGGATGGGGAAACTGAGGCACAGAGAGGCAAAGTGACTTGCCCAAAACCACACAACCAAGAAGTAGCAGAGCAGGGATTTGTTATAGGTATTAGGCTCCAGGGTCTATTATTCTTGTGCCTTTCACTGTTTGCTACACTGCATAGTGACCTTTACTTCTCTGTACACTGAAGTCACAGATATCTGCCTTTCTCCCCAAATGCAGGTGTCAGACCCCACCCAGTGGTGTGCTGGAATCAGCTCCTACTGGCTCCCAACAGCTCTCTGTGCACATTTTTCCCAACTCATCACTCAGTGATGTTTATGTTAGTAGCTTGAAATCAGCCATAGTAGGAGTATTTACACCACAGCAATGGGCAAGTGCTATAAATGAAAGTTTTCCCAACACCAAAGAACTGTTTGTTCACCATTTACCAGTTCACCACTGGCCCTACCTGTTCTAGTACAAATGACTGCAACCTGCAGATCCAGCTGTCCAGGCCCCGAATCATGGCCCCTCCCTGCCAGTGAGGAGGACTTGGACACGGTCTGCTGTCCTTAGGATTAGCGTGTGGTATATTGAGGGTGAGTGTAATCTTTCTCTCTGACGCCACTGTATGTGGGCCACTTCCAACTGCCCTCAGTACCTCTCCTCTGCTGGAAACCAAGCCTGCTCATGTGGGGTCCTGGACCCCTTCTCCCACATAGATCCAGATCCTTTACACCAGAGGAAACTGAGAACTGTGGGATGATTCTGGCAGCCCATCTGATGCAGAGAGCCCTTGACTGCCTGGAAGCCCCTGAAGTCTGCCATATCTTACCCCTGACATTGTACCCTTGGCTATAGGCACCTGCCAGTAGATCTGGTTTAACCCAGCCACTTTGGGGTTAGCAAACAGCCAGCCCCTCACCCTCACCCCACTGGACACCAGCCCTGCTCCCTCTCCTCCACCTTCTGGGGGCACCTAGCAAAACCCAGCTCTAACTCAACTCAGTTGTGACAAGGCACATCATCTGACCCTTGTCCATAGGGAAACCTCCATCTGACAGCAAGGATTCCAGTGGACCAGGCCTAGTGTGAAACATGCCCTGATCCACTCTTACCAGACAGAGTATCAGGAAAGAAATTGGAATTATGATTATTGATACCATTTAGTGAGCACTTTATTTGTGCCAAATACTATATGTAGTGCTTTCTCTATATTATCTTTTTATGTCCTCACAAGACCTCTAGGAGATAAGTAGCTACAGTAAACTCATGTTACAAAAGAGAAAACTGAGTCTTAGAGAGGTTAAGCAATATGCCTGAAGTCCCACGGCTAAAAAGTGGTGGGGCTGAAATTCAAAGCTGGCTCTGTCTCATTCTAAAGCCCTTGCCAATAAAACCTGTGCACTTCCACTCACAGCGTCTGCACTCAGAGCAAACAGAATGTTCACAGCTGCTCCTTCCCCAGGCCCCAGGGAAGTGTGAGGAGGGCAGCACCCCTCAGTTACTCCGGGATTCTCTGAGGAAGCCCTCAAGGCCAGAGGGAAGACAACCCTGATCACCTGCGGCAAGAACAGTGCCCAGACAGAGTTGTGAGCCTCCAGCCATGGAAAGTGAGTATTCACTGGCAAGCACATATTGAGCACCTACTGCATACACAACATTATCTTAGGCATGGAGGCAATGGGAAGATGACCGGGACATGGTCTCTGCCCTCAAATAACTTACTGTCCAGTCTAGTGGGCCATAGAGACAATTGTTGCCTTAAGGCGGGCTGTGATGAGGGATATAATCAGTGGAGGCCCAGGATGAACTCCAATAGGAACACGTGAAAGTCATCAGGGAGGAGACAGCACTTGATCTGGGCTTGGATGGTGAGTAGGCATTTGATGGCTAGAAAATGGCAGATTTGGGGATCCAGGAGGAAGGACCAGCAGGATCAAAGGGATGGAAGCAGGAAAGATGGTGTCTTGTTCTTCAATAAGCAATAGGGAGCCATTGGAGGTCTTTGAGCAGAGGAAGAACATTATGGGATGGGACAATGAGAGACTGGATATAAAGAAACCAATGTGGAGGTCTTGTAGTTAAGAAGGAGAAAGTGAGAGCTGGAAGCAAGGGAGAAGCTGCAGGACAGGCACAGCAAGGAGGGGGCAGGGAGAAGGTAGAATGAATGGACTGTACCTGGTGAATGGCTGAACTAGAATGGACAGCAGGAGGGCAAAGAAGATCCTGAGGTCTTTAGACTCAGGTATTGGGCTACGCAATGGTAAAACAAATACAGGGACTTAGAAAGAAGTTTCTCTCTCAGGTAATGGTCTCCGTGGCTACTTTGCTTCATGATGTCATTCAGGGGCCCAGGTTCTTTCCATCTTGGAGCTCCTTTGTCCCCTAGGATATTGTGCTCATTCTTGTGATCAAATCTGGGTATATTCCAGTCACAGAAGGGTAGAGGGAGGAAGAAGTGCACAGTGTCCTTTCAAACAGGTGAGAAAGAAGTTGCTTATAGTCACATGGCTACACCCAGCTTCAAGAGAGGCTGTAAAATGTAGTTCTGGCTTCATCTCCAGTCTCTCATTTTTCCATGTATCAGGGGAAATGGGGGAATGGATGGAGTAGAACCCATGCCTGGGTACTCGGAAGAAATTCTAGAGGGAGAGCAGGCTTTGGTAGGGAGGTAGAGTTTTATATGGCTTGAGTTTCTGATGCCTGCATTGGGTCAGGGCTGGAGCTGTAAATTTGTGAATTGTATACAGAGAAGAGAAAGCTGAAACCTGGGTGAGTGATGTGTACCCAAGGAGAAAAAAAACAGAAGAAGAAAGCTAGAGTAAGGGTGGAGGCTGAAACTCATGAGGAAGGCTTATGAAGAGCAGTCATTCTGCCAGTTGTATTTTCCAATCGTTGGTGCCACCAATATATCCCATCTACTCTTCTCACACTATGGAGCTGACACTCCTTCCTCGACAGATGGAGTCTATGTTCCCTCCCCATGAATCTGGGAAGGTGGGCAGGCCTGTGGTTGGAGTGGAAGTGATGCTATGGGACTTGCAAGGCTAAATTGTAACCAGTGAAACAGCTTCCTCTGGACATGTGCACCCCTGGGACCCAGTCATCATGCTGTGAGGAAGCCGTGCAGCCACAGGACAGGCCGCATGGGAGTGTTCTGGCCAACAGCCCCAGCTGAAGCCCCAGCCAACAGCAGTGTCAACTGCCAGCCACGTGAGTGAATGAGGCTCAGACAACTCCTGGCCCAGCCTTTGGGCTGCCCCAGCTGACCAAAATGGAGTGGAGCAAGATGAGCCCTCCCCACTAAGCCTCACCTAAATTGCCAATTTGTGAATAAAATAAAAGTTGGACTTGTTTTTAAGCCCCTTGATTTGAGACTCTTTTTCTTGTAGCAGTAGATAACTGAGACAGGCCAGAATCCCTTTTCCCATCCCAAGAGAATGATCCCAGCCATACAGAAGAGGGGTGACCTGGGTGACCGTCCTGTGTGTCTCCTGATTGGCCTTTCTCCAGCCATAGCAAGTCCCTCTTTCCATGTTTCTGGTTCTCAGCTCACTGCCTTGCTGGTCTCTGGATCCCTAAGATGGCCACCTCTTTATCCCTCCCCTAGGCTCTGCCTTTGGCTTGGCCCCATAGGGAACCCCCTCAAAAGGACATTCCCAGCTCCCCATCCCTCATCTATCTCCATCTCGAGAGGGGTGGTCTGGCAGAGAACTGGGAGGATAGCATGGGGTCTTAGCACCAAGGACAGAAAGGTGTCCGAGCTCCCTTTGAGTATCTGTGTGAGGAAGAACATCAGACTTGGAGAGGCAGAGGGATGAAGGTTAGCGAGGAAGACTCTGAGATCAACTGGCAGGCCCAGGGGGCTGAGGACAGGGAGGTGGCCAGAGGTCTCGTGTCCTGTAGGGACATTGCCAGTCCTGTAGGGACACGAGACCTCAGAGGAAAACTGGCTCAAGAGGGAATGTGGCCCCAGTGTGGGGACTCAGGGTTCCTCAAACTCAGCATGCCCCCAACCAGGTGGGGGCTTTGGGGAGGTGTGCAGGGCTCCATTGCCAGTGCATCATTTGGGTGCTGGGCTGCAGGGCTGTGTCCCTAGTAGGGGCCTGGCTGGGTAGCTACCCAGCTAGGGGCCAGGAGTGAGGATGTGGCACTTGTCTTGATGTAAGAGTGCTACTTGACCTATCTCTGAATGTGGCATGGGGCTATCTGTGGGGGCCTGGCTGTGATGGGAGACAAACTTACTTTTGGACAAGCCCAAGTGACACTATATGTGTATATGAGTGTGTGCTTCTGCCTGTGTGAGTCCATATGGAAAAGTGTGTATGAGTGTGTGTGTTGGTGTTTGTGAATTTGTATGCGATCATATATGTGAGTTCGTGGGTTTATGTGTGTTGTGTGAGTCTGTGTGTGCATGTGTGAGATTATCAGTGTGTGTATGTGCATGTGTGTGTGTGTCTATCTGCACCATCACCAGGAGGGAGGGAGAAAGAGGGGCTGGAATCCAGGGCCCTCAATGTCCTCAGACAGGATCACCCACCACACAGAGCAGACCGTGTCCCCTGCCCCACATCTCCCAGGACCTGAGCTGAGGTCTGCCTTGGGAGCAAGCCCCACAGGCCTTACAGTCCCCACAGGAACCAGACTGGTCCTAAACTTCCATCACAGCTCCAGAGCACCTCCTTCTGGAGGCTTTGAGGTCTCCTAATCACCTTTGAAGAACGGACTGATGACTACACACCCTGAGAGTTCAGCACAAGGACTAGTGCCTGCCAGGGCAAGGGTCTGGCCATTGATCAAATAGCTGGCATGCTGATTGACCAATAGATTAATTAAACAGCCAACAGATTGCCAGACCAATGACTGATGGACACAGACTGGCAGCCCCCCGATTGAGGACAGGGTTTGTACCTGGTGTCTCTTTATCCCCACTAACTTAGCACAGGGCTGGCTCATTCATGTTCAGTGAATGGCTGATCAATGAACAGATAGCAAATGAAATGGCGGAGTGAGAAGTATCTGAGCACCTGGCCAAGGGCCCAGGGATGTGAGTCGTTAGTTGATTTAACTACCGAAGAGCTGATTGAGTGACTAAGTGACCAGGAGACTGAGCGGCTGAGTCACAAAACGACTCTGAGATTGCCTGGGTGAGAGTATGACTGGGCGGCCCACAGAGCTCAGGAAATGCTGGGGTCTGAGGGGCAGAGATTGCAGTCACCAATACATGCTCAGGTGGGATGACCTCTGCCCTGGGAGACCCTGGAGGTCTGAAAACTCCAGAAAAGAAAGCAGAAGTTGGGGAAAGCTCAGGCAAGAGGAGCTGGAACCTTAGAGGAAGAGGATTGGACCTGTAGCAGACATCAGGAGGAATGGGGGCTGAGGAGCACCCTAGAATAGAGCTTGCTGCTCAGAGAGTTCTGGTTTTACCCCAGCCCTAAATGGATGGGTGCTCTGTCGAGAGGTTGCAAGGTGTGTGCTGGGATGGGGAAGAATCCATTTGAGAAAAATCATGAGGACTCATGTGTAAAAGCCCAACCTTCTCCCAGGTTACATGCTGAGGACCATGGGCCCTTGGGACTTCCAACGCAGTGTCATGACATCAAGAGCAAGTCAAGAGCTGCAGCCACAGCTGAACCTTCAACCAGAGAATCCAGAACAGTGTGTTGGGAAGCCTAGGGGAAAAAAGGCAGATATCAGTAAAGAAGGATGCAGGCTGAACAGTGCTGGTCCTGAATTGCCCTGGAAGAGAGAGATCATGCATCCCTAGAACATGAGGTCAGAGGAGGAAGTAAACTGGACCAGTGGCACCAGCTCTCAGAGAAAGAAGAGGCTCCATAGGCAGTTCTTACCAAGAGGATGTCGATTCCATTCTCCAACACCCACTACTGAATTCTGCAAGGATTTGGGAGTCTTCTTGAAGGGCTGACACACGAGATTCTGAGAGAGCAGCTGGATAATATACAGCTTTTGCAGCAGCATATTTTGAGAGCTTTCTAGAGAAAAGAGAGAAAACCACTTTTGATCCAGCAGAATGGGGGACTCAGGCAGAAGACCACTTCTAGAACAGCCATGCATTCGAGGAGCAAGAACCACCTGAGAAATGTGATCCTAAACAAGAAAACTCCCCGATATCTGGGAAGGAGGAAGAGACACCAGTCACCATCTTAGACTCTTCTGAGGAAGATAAGGAAAAAGAAGAGGTTGCTGCTGTCAAAATCCAAGCTGCCTTCTGGGGACACATAGCCAGAGAGGAGGTAAGGAGAATGGAAACAGATAGTCTCCAACTTGAGGAAACAGGACAAGTGAGGACACTGGTTTCACCTCCAGGAAACATGAAAAATAATCCAAATCCATCAGCCTTGTTGTTGTTTTCATTTTTTCCTTAGTAAGGAAGATTTGATGTTGTGAAATAACATTTGTTGCTGTTGTGAAAATCTGTCATGAGCATTTGTTTAATTAAACATACCATTGAAACATGAAGAAAAAAAAAGTATGACTCCCTCATACTTCAAGGGAGTATTTGACTACCATCATTTTGGCTCATGGCTGAACTGAATTACGGGTTTGTTTATTAGAATTGGGTTCTGTAGGCTGGGTGCAGTGGCTCACGCCTATAACCTCAGCACTTTGGGAGGCCAAGGCAAATGGATCACTTGAGGTCAAGAGTTCGAGACTAGCCTGGTCGACATGGTAAAACCCTGTCTCTACCAAAAAAGAAAAAAACAATTAGTTGAGCATGGTGGCTCATGCATGTAGTCTCAGCTACTCGGTACTCGGGAGGCTTAGATGAGAGAATCACTTGAACCCAGGAAGCGGAGGTTGCAGTAAGCAGAGATCATGCCACTGCACTCTAGCCTGGGCCACCAAGGGAGACTCTGTCTCAAAAAAAAAAAAAAAAAGAGAAGAAGAAGAAGAAGAATTAGGTTCTGTGGCAAGTGACAGAAAATGAAAATAACTCTCTTTATCCATTTGTCCCCCGACTGCACACACACACATACACACAATTGAAATCTGGAGGCAGACAGCCCAGGATTGGCATGGCAAATTCATAAAGTTATCAGAGACTCAAAGTTCTTCTATTTTGTTGCTCAACTATCCTCTTCACATGGTCCATACTGGTTGCATGAGTGCCAGCTATCACACCTGCCTCTCAGCCAACAGGAATAAGAAGAGAAAAGTGTACCCCTTCCCTTTAGGAACACATCCCAGGCCACGAACAGTGGCTCAGCCTGTAATTCCAAAACTTTGGAAGGCTGAGGTGGGGGATTCTAAGCCAGCAGTTTGACACCAGCCCGGGAAACATTGTGAGATCGCATCTTTATAAAAATTACCAAAAAAAAAATTAGCCAGGCATGGTGGCATGTGCCTGTAGTCCCAGCTACTGGGGAGGTTGAGTGGGAGAATTGCTTCATCCTGGGAAGTTGAGGCTACAGTGACCTGTGATGGCACCACTGCACTTCAACCTAGGCAACAGAGCAAGACCCTGTCTCAAAGAAAACAAAATAAAAACAAACAAGCAAACAAAAATCACGCATGACATCCCAGAAGTTGCCACTGCTGTTCCTCTTACATCTTATTGGCCAGAATTCGGTCACATGACCCATCTAGCTACAAGAGAGGCTGGATAATGCAGTCTTTATTTTGTTAAAATCAATTACAAATCAGGGTTTCATTACAGGAAAAAGAAAGAATGGAGATTGGAGGGCCTGGATTTCTTTCCAGGTTGGAGTGATCGTGTGGGATTTTCATAAAGAAACTATAATTTCAGCTGCACTGAATAATTCCAGGGAATGCCATCATGCAATTCGAGGTCTGTATGGTCACTGCCATAAGGGGCTCATGATGGGTTCTTGTTAGTGGGTGCAGGCACTTGAGGACCAAGTGTCAAGTTCAGAGGTAAAATTGCATGGAGCTTTGAAACAGTATTACCTCTTCTACAGAATTTTCAGGGGCCACATTTTTCCCCTTTATCCCTTGGTATCTTAGGGACATTCTGAGCTGAGATGCAGAGAAGCCACCTTTGCTCTTTGAAATGATTGCTTTCTATTTCCAAAGGCCGAGTCTTGAGGAAGCAGTTTCACATCCTCTTTGATTTTGCTCACTGCAAAATCTTACTAAAGTTTCCACTCGAGACCTGGCCTCAGTGCCCCTCATTATTGCTGATCCTAAATCCTTCCCAGACAGGGCCCATTCAGGGTTACTGGCTTTAATTCTGGAGCCAGAAGCAGAAATCCTGAAAATGTGCCCTCCTCACCCTGAGTCATTAGAGCCTGCTTCAGTGGCTTATAGGTACCACGCCCATTTCCAGGCCCCCATTGCCTGGGTTCAAACTCCAGCTCTGTAGCTGGCTGGCTGTGTGACCTTGGGCATGTTGCTCCTTGAGCCTCAGTTTCCTCATCTGTAACATAGGATGAGAATAATAGTCCCAACCTCCCAGGGTTCCATAACTGGGGAGAACAGGACCTGGCAGGTGGTAAGCGCTCTAAACCTCTTAGGTATTCTGGAAATGGAGACAGTCATTTCAGGCCTGTGTTAAATCTGCCTCCCCAGTCTTCCAAGGGGTAAGTGGCCCCGCCTTTTCCATCTCTGTTTTCTTCCCCCCTCCCTCATGCACTGATGGGAGAGTCTCTACTGCCAGGTCAGTCTGGGCACAGGGTTGGCATCGAGTGAGCAGGTCTGGTTCACACACTTCTATTCTAACCCATGTTACCAGGCACTCTCTTCCCTCCACTCCAGCCACTTCCCACCCAGAGGTGCTGAGCAGGCCATGCTGTGAGTGTGTGGTGTGCACCCCCTCCCACCCCGCTTGGAAGAAGCACGGGATGAGGATCCTCTGCCCACCTTATATTCGGACAGCCTGTCTCCTACAGCAAAGGATCACAGGGCAAAAATGAAATTTGTGTCCACGCTTCCCTCTGGTTCCTCGAGTGTCACTTTTCTGCGTATTTATGGTAATCATTCCTGCAACAAAAACAGTGACTTCACTGTCTAAATAATAAGGTAATTTGTTACAGCTAATTACTCAAGGACTTCCTTAATCTCATTCAATTAAAAGATCCAAGAGGATTCCTGCCCCCTCTCATTCCGGTGTTCCTGAAGATCCCCCTAATGTATTCTGGATCACAGATTAGTGGGGAGCCAAGAAAGGTCCGTGCTGGGCAGAACTGCTAAAATCCATCCCAGCAACGTGAAGCAGTGATTTATTGTGACATGGAATGTGGGACATTTCCCCAGCTTTTGTGATTGTGGTAATGAAGCTGTAAACCAAATAGCATGAAATGAGGCAAGGCCTTACAATTTAATCAGCTCGTAAACAGATCTACTGCATCAAGCAAATGACATTATTATCCATCCGAAGTAAATCATGCTAATCTCGGGAGATAAAATCAACATCGTTAATGGTCACATGTCATATTCATCAACACTAAACCATCCCCTTTGACAGATTAATCCTAACTACAGCTCCCAGGATGTATGGTAATAGGGCTTGTAGCATGCATTTCACTCCGCGCCAGGCTAACCAGCACTCTTAGGCTGCTATTACAAATAATTTTTTTATTGATTTACATATTTTAAAATGCATTTAAGGTGAGGCACCATTAAAAACCCTGTCACCAGCCCATATTTCTTTCCTACATTCCCAGACTTTATTAATAGGAACGGGAAGACAAACACAGTAAGCCTTATAAATACTTTGTTTAGGGCACTGTTAGGGGTAATTAAGATCAGAACTGAGGTTCAGGGGGTGTGGAGAGGCACAGGTGAGGAACAGACGGGGTGGTAGGAAATAGGGACCCTCTTGTGGTTCAGGAATAAAGGAAATTGCAGCTTCTTTTGCTTCCTGTTTTCCCTAGAGGTGCCAGGAAGAAAGGGAATAAATTGCCCCCAAAATTTGCTTGTGGGGCCTTCCCTCTTTCCCTTTCTGTCACATCCTACGTCCACCCATCAACTCAGCCTTATGGTGTGTGCATCTGTGCTTGTGTTCTGGTCCCTGTATCCTGCCTGCTGACTTCGAACGCCAAATGTATTTATTTATCATGAGGCTGACCTAGGATGAATGCTCCCGGAAAAGTGTCCACTATTCAAAATGTCACTTCCCCTCAACAGGCTGTGCATTATATTGACAGGCACACTTTCAGAGGCCTCTGAATGACGAGGATGGATGGAGGGCTGCTGCAGCAGAGGGCACTGCTGCCTGGGCTGAGGGAGGGAGGGAGGAGCGAGTGGGTCATGGATAAGTGCGGAGTGGGTGGGTGCCCAGATTATCTACGCTCTCCCCCAGGAAGCATAAGCCATGGGAGCTGAGACAGTGACCAGAGATGCAAGCTGGAGACCACCAGGGCTGTAGTGCCTGGTGGGGAGCAGATAGCGGCCCACCTTCACCCAGCCACCCTTCTGATGGGCACATTCGAGGAGCTTCCTGCCCATCTGTGAAGCCAGTTGGGGGTCAGGGGTGGAAAAGAAGGGGTTTTCCTTTTTCTGAGTGACAGCAAGGAGGATAACGGTCTGTTATGGTTTGGATCTGTGTCCTCACCCTCATCTCATGTTGAAATGTAATCCCCAATGCTGGAGGTGGGGCCTGGTGGGAGGTGATAAGATCATGAGGGTGGTTTCTCATGGTTTAACACAATCCCTCCCCACCTGCCCCCCACCCCCGCCACCCAGAATAGTGAATTCTCGTGAGATCTCACTATCTCATGAGACAGTTGTTTAAAAGTGCGTGGAACCTCCCTCCTCTCTCTCTTCCTCCTGCTCTGGCCACGTAAGATGTACCTGCTTACCCTTCACCTTCCACCGTGATCGTAAGTTTCCTGAGGCCTCCCCAGAGACAGAAGCTGCTATGCTTCCCGTGCAGCCTGCAAAACTGTGAGCCAGTGAAACTTCTTTTCTTTATAAATTACCCACTCTCAAGCATTTCTTTATAGCGATGCAAGAATGGACTAATACAGTGTCCCAGGACCACCACGTGTGGCCATGCAGACCTCGCATTGCACGATGGCATTCCCTGGAATTATTCCATGCAGCAACCCTGGGATTATAGTTTCTTTACAAAAATCCCACATGCCCACTTCAACCTGGATAGAAATGAGGGAAGCAGATGGATTCCCCAAAAGGACCTATTGAACTCAATAGAGGCACCTCTCTTGATGCACTAAAAAGACCTCACCTCGGCTTACATGGACTGAGGTAGAACCCAGATGCTTCCCGACACCCGATGCATGTGTCACATAGCCCACCAACTGCCAGGATTTATTTCAGAATGGGACCCTGAGAAAGTCCCCAGCCCAGGTCTGTTTTGTAAAATTGCAGCTATCGATTAGACCAACAAATGAAATAAAGCAGAGAGTAAATTAACTTCAGGGTTTAGGTGGTGACAAGTTCAAGTGGCTGGAACCCACTGAGCTCTATAAGAAACTCTGGAGATTCTGTGTCCTGGGCTTTCCATGATCCTTCCTAAGAGCCCTAGAGGTTACCTTGTCACTGGGCGCCTGAAAGGCCCAGGAAAGGCCCTTCTCTGGAGCTGCGTAGTCTGAGTTAGTATGGTTGAGGGCAGTGGTTCCCAAACTTTAGCCTGAGTCACAATGTCCAGAGGGGGCTTGTGAAGACACAGATTGCTGAGCCCACCCCCAGAGTCTCTTATTCAGTAGGTCTGGGGTGAATCTAGAGGGTCTGCATTTCTAGCAAGCACCCAGGTGATGCTGATGTTGCTGGTCCCAGAACCACACTTTGAGAACACCTGATATGGTTTGGCTCTGTGTCCCCACCCAAATCTCACTTCGAATTGTAATAATCTCCACATGTCAAGGGCAGGACCAGGTGGAGATAATTGAATCGTGGGGCGGTCCCCCATGCTGTTCTTGTGATAGTGAGTGAGTTCTCACTGAAGAGCTGGTCATTTCATAAGGGGCTTCCCCCTTCGCCCAAGGGAAGGCACTCATTCTCTCTCCTGCCACCCTGTGAAGAGATGTCTTCCGCCATGGCTGTCAGTTTCCTGAGGCCTCCCGAGCCATGCAGAACTGTAAGTCAATTAAACCTCTTTTCTTTATAAATTACCCAGTCTCAAGTATTTCTCTTTTGAGACAGTCTCCCTCTGTCACTCAGGCTGGAGTGCAGTGGCATCATCTCAGCTCACTGCATCCTCCACCTCCCAGGTTCAAGCAATTCTCATGCCTCAGCCTCCCAACTAGCTGGAAATATAGGTGCGTGCCACCACACCTGGCTACTTTTTGTATTTTTCTTAGAGACAGGGTTTCGCCATGTTGTCCAGGCTGGCTCGAACTCCTGACCTTAAGTGATCCGCCTGCCTCAGCCTCCCAAAGTGCTAGGATTACAGGCATGAGCCACCATGCCCAGTCTCAGGTATTTCTTCATAGCAGCATGAGAATGGACTAATATGACACCTAAGCCAGGGAGGGGTAGGGGGGCAAGGAAGGAGGTGTAGGTGGGAAACATTGGGCTCCCAGGCACAGATTACAAGCCCAGAGTTGGGTCATGGCAGGAAGCGGAGGTCAGAACAGCAAGTGACATCAGCAGTGGGACTTTCCGAAACTTTTAAGTTTCTGGCACTTCTTAAGAGCAAGTGAGCAAATCAGGCCTGATAATCCAAGGTCCAGAACCCCAGAGTCAGGACTGAAAACAGCACATGTTCTGGAGGCTAGAGATGGCTGATTCTAGCCCCGGCCTCACTTCTGATCTGCCTTGTAACATACAGTACCTCCGGTTCCCTCTCTGGGGTTCCCTCTCTCACTTCTCACTTCCTCCTCTGTGAAGAGGGAGTAGAGCACTAGATTTCCTCCAGAATCCCTTGCATTTTGGATAGATGTGAGGTTATGCCACTGTTTCCCAAAGCATACTCTGTGGATCCTTCACTCTCCTTGAAAAATGGGTTCCACAGGCTCAGTGGCTCATGTCTTTAATCCCAGCAATTTGGAAGGCTGAGGTGGGCAGATCACTTGAGGCCAGGAGTTCAAGACCAGCCTGGCCAAAATGGCAAAACCCAGTCTACACTAAAAATACAAAAATTAGCCAGGCGTGGTGGCATGGGCCTGTAATCTCAGCTACTACAGAGGCTGAGGCATAAGAATCTCTTGAACCCGGGAGGTGGAGGTTACAGTGAGCTGAGACTGTGCCACTGCACTCCAGCCTGGGGGACAGAGCAAGACTCTGTCTCAAAAAGAAAAAAAGAAAAGGAAAAAGAAAGATGGATTCCATGGTCAGATAATTTGGAAAACTTCAAAACATAAGCCCCCACTTGGACTTGTAACTTATATTTACATATGAAAGCCTCTGGGCAAGGCGCGGTGGCTCATGCCTATAATCCCAGCACTTCAGGAGGCTGAGACGGGGGATCACAAGGTCAGGAGATCGAGACCATCCTGGCTAACACGGTGAAACCCCATCTCTACTAAAAATACAAAAAAAATTAGCAAGGTGTTGTGGCATGTGCCTGTAGTCCCAGCTACTCTGGAGGCCGAGGCAGGAGAATTGCTTGAACCCAGGAGGCAGAGGTTGCAGTGAGCTGAGATTGCACCACTGCACTCCAGCCTGGGCAACAGAGCGAGACGCCATCTCAAAAAAAAAAAAGGTAGGGGGGTCTGAAAAATCCTGGAGTTGGGAAACCTGTTTAACTTTACTTAATCCTTCCCAAACTCATCGGATCACAGCCTTTTTTCCACTTGCCAGGGACTGATCTGATCACTGAGCAGCTAATAGAGAGATAGTGGGGCAATGGCTCGTGCCCTCAAGAAGCTCCCGGTTGGGGTGGCAGGAGAGATCCTAAGTACTGCCTTGGCCTGGCACAAACTCTAGCCAAGCTTGGGGACTTTTATCCCTCCTTTTCCAAGGGCTGGCATCAATTTGCCTGGTTTCACTAGTGGATTTGCTTTGTCCAGTTTCACCTGCCTATGAAGCACACCAACAGGTTCATTCATTCACTTAACAAAATATATTGTGCATGTATTTCATGCCAGATGCTGTTGTAGGTACTGCGAGACAGTAGACCGTCCTCTCTTCCAATGGAGAAAGACAAGCAGTGAATAAAGAAACCACATGGCATGCTGGATGGTGAGGATTGCTGAAGGGAGAGTTGGGATAGGCAGGGCCAGGGAGTTTTGCGATTTTTAATGGGGCAGGGGTGTCAGGAAAGGCCTCTCTGACCTTCGGGTAAGAATTTGAAGGAGAGGGGAGTGAGCCAGGTGGAAAGTTGTTCTAGGACGAGGGGGTGGCAAGTGCGAAGACCCCAGGTGGGAGTCCGTCTGGCATGCGTGATGCACAGCTAGAGGCTGATGTGGCTGGAGAAAATAAGAGGCTCAGTTGCAGAAAAGGGTCAGAAAGACAGGAAGCCATGAGAACAGTGGACGTGACCTGCATTTTGTTGTTGTTGTTGTTGTTGTTGTTGTTTTTTGAGACAGAATCTTGCTCTGTGGCCCAGGGTAGAGTGCTGTGGCATGATCTTGGCTCACTGCAACCTCCATCTCCCAGGTTCAAGCAATTCTCCCACTTTATAGTTGGATCCACAGGTGTGCACCACCATGGCCTGCTAATTGTTGTATTTTTAGTAGACAAGGTGTCAGCATTTTGGCCAGGCTGGCGTCAAACTCCTGGCCTCAAGTGATCCACCTCCTTCGGCCTCCCAAAGTGCTGGGATTACAGGCGTGAGCCACCGTGCCTGCCCATGACTTGCCTTTTAATAGACCTTAAGTGACTTACATTTCAGAGTATGCCAAGTCGCTGTGGAGAGCCAAAGAAAGCAACATTAGTTCCAAAGTCACAGGTTCCCCTGGTGGGGGTCAGTTGGCCTTTCTGCTGCTGGCCACACCTGTCCTAGAATGATGTGTGGAAAGAGGGCGGGGATAGAGGAAGGTAGGGAGCTGGAGATGGGCAGGAAGCTCTGAAAGCCAAACTTTCACACTTGCGTATTTCTACTTTGTGCCCTGTACTGTGCAAAGCCCATTCACTTATGAATTCTGAGTTAACCCTATGAGATCGGAAATTCCTCTCCTGGTTTTGCATTTGAGAACCCTGTGGGTCAGAGGAGTTAATGGACTTGCCTAAATCACCCGGCTCACCAGTGGCAGAACCCAGGGCTTCCAGATTCTCTCATTCCATTGCCTCTCCCTCAGCCTCACATGGTCTGGTGTTGAGAACGGTGCGCAGAGTTCCCTTGGTCTGTAGGAAAGGGCGTCCCAGGTGGGTGAGTGACCACAGACTTTAATGAAAGCTCCAGATATCCTGCGGGTACCCAGAGTCTGCAAGGTGATGTCTTTGGTTAGAAAGATACACTGAGACGAGGAAGTGCATGCAGGTTTATTGGGGAGTGCTCTCAGGAGATACATCTGTGAGGAAACTGAGAAGACAGGACTGGGCGGAGAGAAAATGACCCCAAATGTGGTTGCAGCAGACACCTCATCCAGTCTTGCAGGATGCTCTGGAGCTGAGATGGCCCCCAGAGTTCTCCTTAACTGAGACAAAGGGCTGGCTTTTTTACCTCCATCTGCCAGTCACTGGCCACAGGCCACAGAGATAGAGCCATAACTTTGGGCAAAGCAGTTCCCTGCAGCCAAGGGCAACGCCCAGTGAAGGACTGAGCTGTGAGCCGTCCACAGCTGATAGTCGCAGAAGATGGTGGGTGCGTGCACCACCCTGAAGAGGAGCGGAGCTTATGCACCTTAAGAAAAGGTTCGTTTTTCCCAGTGTACAAGAACAGATTGGCTCCCTCCCTTCCTTTCCCCCTGCCTCCCTTCCTTCTTTCCTTCCTCTGGAAGGAAGGCACTGGGTCTCTCTGGAAGGAAGCTCTCAAGGATACAGGGGTGAACAAGAAAAGGTCTTTGCCTTCTCTGGCTGTCTGCCTATTGGGCAAACCAAGGTGTGAATGAGAAAGTGCTCCCAAGAGTCTAAGGGGGCTGTAACGGAAACGGGTTCGGGGTGCCATGGGAACCCAAAGAGGGCTCCAGTTGGGAAAATGCCCCCTGAACTCTCCCAAACCTGAACACAATCCAGGAAACTCGGGCTTGGATTAGGAGTTGTTGTCCACAGTAGCTTAGCCTGATCTTGCAGTCAACTCTGAAAACACCAGCCTAGTCTTATCAAACCACAATAGATTTGTATTGAGTGCTCCCAGTGTTTGGGTTCAAACCATTAAACAATCCTGTCCCAGGCTGAGTGGATTTCCCAGCCACCCTGGCCAGGATGAGCCTAGGGGTACAGTCGTTCATTGAGTCAGGCAAGTGCTTACAGAAAACCTATGCACTACTTTGAACTATTTTGATGCCGTGGTGGATACCGTCTCTGCTCTGGAGCGCCTCGCCCTTTAGTGGAGTAGACAAGCTCAATCCCAATGCTCAGTATAAATGTCACTGAGTTACTTGTTCACCTCCCTCTCTGGACCACATCTTTTTTTATTTTCTGAATCCAAGAGACTTGTGCTTCTTGGCACATAAGAGTCTATCTTTCTACAATGAACATATGCTGCTTTTGTATTAAGAAAAATACACAATAAAAACTCTTTTTAGGCCAGGCACAGTGGCTCACGCCTGTAATGCCAGCACTTTGGGAGGCCAAGGCGGGCTGATGACCTGAGGTCAGGAGTTCGAGACCAGCCTAGCCAACATGGTGAAACCCTGTCTCTACTAAAAATACAAAAATTAGCTGGGCAGTGGTAGTGGGCAGCTGTAATCCCAGCTATTCGTGAGGCTGAGGCAGGGAGAATCACTTGAATCTGGAAGGCAGAGGTTGCAATGAGCAGAGATTGTGCCACTGCACTCCAGCCTGGCGACAGAGTGAGCCTGAGGTTCTATCTCAAAAACAAAAACAACAACAACAAAAATCCCTCTTTTTAATTGAACGAGGCCGGCAGGCATGTTGAGCAGACAGTGGCAGAGGTAAGATGGTAGTTACGGCAAGCATTGAAAGCCAGGGGGGATTTTCATGGTCTCTCAGGAGCAGCCTAGGGAAGTTACCTGGTCTGCTCAGAGACCACCCCACCCCACCCACCTCATCACTCCCATCATAGATCGGAGTATCTGCAGACTTAATACAATGGACTCCACCCCCATGTGCAGCAGATTGGTCCAGGGATGAATGCCTGATGGGCACCTACCTGATCCAAGCTGGGCCGATCACAAATGGCTTCAGGAATAAGGGGCCGAGACCCGAGAAAGAAGTCAGTCTGGCTCTGGGTGTGAAATCAAGGATGTATAAGTCTGAGAGCAGCCATGGTAGGCCGTATAGACTGAGGAGCAGGAAAAGATCTTTGGCGGTGACAGGAAAGGCTGAAGCAGGTACAGAGAGAGAGAGAGAAGAGGTAGAGAAGGATCTAGTCAGCTCTGGAAACACCAACCCACTCTTGCCAAACCATGACAGATTTCTACTGAGTGTTCCCAGTGTTTGGGTTCAAACCATTGAGCAATTCTGTCCCAGGCTGAGTGGCCTCCTGTATTCCCTCCTGAAGTCCTGCAGCCTCTTCCAGGCCTTACTTGATCCACATCTTAACCCTTAGATGGAGACTCTGTGGACCAGGGGTGCTGACTCAGCTTCTCTAAGAGGAAGTTCGGAGCTCCCTGGATGCTGTCTCCGTTCCAGGCACAATGCGTCCAGGGCTAGTCCTGGTCCTCTCAGATCCTCACCTCTGAACCTCCCAGGTCCCCATTTGCTAGTCTTGGCAGTGAGATATTCTCTTACGTCATTTTTACTTCTTTCCCTGGACCCTTTTTCCTGCCCCTCACTTTTCTCACTTTGAGCTAGGCTTTTAAAAGTCGAAATCAGGACATCTCTTTCTGCTGTCCTCTCTTCCTTGAGGCATCCAGCATAGAACAGCTTCGCTTGAAGGGGTTGCAGGCTGGAGAGATATAGGGAAGGAAACAGCCAGAATTGTTAAAATTTACTTAATAGTTCCAATGCATCTCACTGTGAAACAATGGGCTTTTTGTTGTTGTTGTTGTTGTTGTTGAAATGGAGTCTCGCTTTGTCGCCCAGGCTGGAATGCAATGGCTCGATCTTGGCTCACTGCACCCTCTGCCTGCCAGGTTCAAGCAATTCTCCTGTCTCAGCCTCCTGAGTAGTTGAGATTACAGGCGTGCACCACCATGCCTAGTTAATGTTTGTGTTTTTAGTAGAGATGGGGTTTTACCATGTTGGTCAGGCTGGTCTCAAACTTCTGACCTCATGATCTGCCTGCCTCAACCTCCCAAAGTGCTGGGATTACAGGTGTGAGCCACCGTGCCCAACTGGGAATTTTTAAACGTAAAGCACCCCAGCCTCAGGATTCGGCCACAAGCACCTTCCCAGATGAGCATCCGTGTTCGTGAGGCCAGAATGTTAATGTCAAGATCATTCATTGATTTGTGTGCCAGAATAGACAGCCCACTATTTTCTTAAGAAAAATTATTGTCTTGCCGGCAGATTATTTCCTGGGCCCTGCCCTGAAGGGGTAGGGTGGCCATTCATTTGCACAAGTCTTGGTTAGGCTTCTTCATTGTCATAAAAGAGAGTCAACTTAACAGTATTGGCTTAGTGTTTTTAAAATTATTATAAAAGTAAATACCTACTTAATAAAATGTTACAGAAATTAACTTAGAATGTGGAAGTCTGTTGTACTCTAACCTCTCCAAAATAACCACTTCATTTTATTTTATTTTTTTGAGATGGAGTCTCATCCAGGCTGGAGTGCAGTGGTGAGATCCTGGCTCACCACAACCTCCGCGTCTCAGGTTCAAGCGATTCTCCTGCCTCAGCCTCCTGAGTAGCTGGGACTACGGGCACACACCACCATGCCAGGCTAATTTTTATATTTTTGGTAGAGACAGGGTTTCACCATGTTGGCCAGGCTGATCTTGAACTCCTGACCTCAGGTAATCTGCCCGCCTCGGCCTCTCAAAGTGCTGGGATTACAGGTGTTAGCCTGGCCACCAAGATAACCACTTTATATCTATCCAGATTCTCCCTTCATATCTTACTTCTTCAGTAACACTAATGTGCTTCATTCTTTTTAACAAAACTGCATTGTTTTCTCAATTAGCTTTTCAAAAACTATTTTTTAAATCTAAAAGTGTATTTGTCTGGTCTCACGCTGCTATAAAGAACTGCCTGAGACTGGGTAATTTGTAAAGGAAAGAGATTTAATTGACTTACAGTTCTGCATGACTGGGGAGGCCGCAAGAAACTTACAATCATGGTGGAAGGGGAAGCAAACATGTCCTTCTTCACATAATGGCAGGAAGGAGAAGTGTGAGAGCCAAGCAAAGGGGGAAGCCCCCTATAAAACCATCAGATCTCATGAGAACTCACTCACTATCACGAGAACAGCATGGGGGAAACTGTTCCCATGATTCAATTATCTCCACCTGGTCATACCCTTAACCTATGGGGGTTATGACAATTCAAGGTAAGATTTGGGTCTGGACACAGAGCCAAACCATATCAAAAAACAATCCATAATTATAGTAAGGAGGGCTTGGATAAGCTATAAAATTCTCACCCAAAGTTAAACACTTACCAATTTTTGTGTATCCGTCTAGAAATTTTCTATGCCCACATGTTTTATTAATTTTTGATACAAGTGGGATCATACTATACCCACTGTTTTGCAACTTGCTTTTTTTCCCCCACTTAATAATGTATCTTAAACAACCTTTCCTGCCAGGCGCAGTGGCTCATGCCTGTAATCCCAACACTTTGGGAGGCCGAGGCAGGCGGATCACAGGGTCAGGAGATCGAGACCATCCTGGCTAACACTGTGAAACCGCGTATCTACTAAAAATACAAAAAGTTAGCTGGTCTTGGTGGCGGGTTCCTGTAGTCCCAGCTACAAGGAGGCTGAGGCAGGAGAATGGCGTGAACCCAGGAGGCGGAGATTGCAGTGAGCCGAGATCGCGCCACTGCACTCCAGCCTGGGCAACAGAGCGAGACTCTGTCTCAAAAAAAAAAAAAAAAAAAAAAAAACTTTCCTAACAGCATGTAAAATCTCCCTTGTTCCTATTGATGTTTGCATAGTATCCCACTGTACAGATGTGCTGTAATTGATGTATCTAAATCCAATTCTCAGTCATGTGGCATACCTGCATTCCAATCTTTGACTGAAATTATAACCTTAAACTATTTGCTGCTCAGCTTCCAATAAAATCAGAGCCAAAAGAAACACTTTGTATGGAGAATAATTCGGAGGTCAGGTTGTAGTTAGTTTTTGCACTTTTCCAGTATTAAAGCTTCACCCCTGAATGAAACCATCCATTATTGAACCACATATTTGATGCACATCTCCTGGATTTCCCAGAGAGTTGGCTTTGCCAGGTCATCCAGTTCCAACGCAGGGATCTCCATGAGCCTTAACTATGAGGGTGTTTGGAGGGTGATGCCAGGTACATGACCCACATGAGGTCAATGCAAAAGAACCTTGTTTCTGCTAAGAAGGTGGTCTGCTTTTTCTTTAAAAACTGCATAACATTTGTAAGTAATCATATGTCTTATTTTCCTTCTTTGCTTTGGCCTCCAGGAAGCCCGGAGCCAAAGTTTAATAATTACATAAGATTTATCTGCATATCTGTTTACTATTCTTTCTCCTTTCATCTTATCTGTCTATTCCTGGACCTTTAATTTTAAAGATCTTGATTTTTTATTTTTGAAGCTTTCTCTTTCTATTTTGCAGAGATTTGTTATTCTTATTAGTACCCTTGAAAATCCACTTATTTTTTAAGCTTGCAGAATGAGCCACAGAGCATTAGAAGAATAATTGTGGAAGATGCTCTTGGAACATACCCCTTTCTGCTCAAATGCCTGCTTCTCCCCTGTACTGTTGAGGCAGAGAGGTTTGAAGGGCACCATGGAGACCACAGAGCTAGAGAGGGAGGTGGGTAGCCTAAGAGGAATGATTTGTAGCTCAAGGACATGGGGTCAAAATTCATTTGAGCTGCCTGAATTCACTCCTAGTGACGTGTGGAGGCGTTCCAGATGCTTATCGAGGTTCAATGCCCTAACTCTAGGTTTACTGGGCCTTCCCCAAGCCCAATAAGTGACTCTTCCTAACAGGATTACTGCTCCTGGGATCAGCTTGGAAAATGGCAGGGCCAAGCAGGACTTGCAATGCTTCCAGAATCAGAGCCAAGAAGGACCCTTGGGTCTTCCACTAAATAAGGGGGAGGTGTGGCAGTCCCCGCAACCCTGTAGGTTAGATACTGTCCTGTCACCTTATGTGAGGAATGGCTGTGATAAAATAATAACCAGGAACAGTAGGTGACCCAGTTTGAACAAAGGGGACTAGGATCGATGCTCCACAGCCGCCTTCTGCTTTGTGGATCCTTTTACTACAACATTATATATTATATGCAAATCGCAGCACAAACTTAAGGCCGCTTTTCATGTCAAGAGGCTTCTTTGAGCCTATATGTTATATTTTACAGATCTTGGACAGTAACATTTTTCTTTTTAGCACGAAGTTGCTCAAGGTTCATCTGAGACTCTTTTAAATTGCTGCTTTCAGAGAAATAACAATGTAAAATGACACGATGATGTATGGCCCCGTCCGGCAGACCAGGGCTGCAGCAGCCGCAAACGCCACCAAACCTCTGGGAATGAAGCAGTCTCCGGAGCGCCATTGTGCAATTGTCCTAACCGGATCATTTTTAATTAGTTGCAATTAATTTCAAGTGACAGCATCCTGCAATATCAAGTCAGAGAGGCTCCAGTGCGTGGGTGGGGTTGTTAGGAACACACAGCTGGTGAGAGAGAAGCCAGAGAGGGAGGTCTCATCACAGGCTACAAGATTTTCTGGGTGGGGGGCAAAGAGACAATTTCCTGAGCTGGGGGAGGGAACTTCTTCCTAATGATGCAAATGTTCTGATTCTTACTGGGCTGTTTGTAGGCCCTGCTAGGTGAATACTTATCACGCCCTGCACATAGGACCCTTCTGGTGGGCAAGCGTGTTGGCAATTATCTCACTTCAGTAACACAAAGTGGTGCAGCCAGCTAACCTCTGCCTTAGTTTGGCAGAAGCAGATTCTGAGATGAGGATTTGGGAGGTGACCTCAGGACGGGGAAGTGAATCAGGAAAGGGGAGGACCCAGTAAGAGGTATATTAAGCAAGCTAGCAGTACGGGTACCTGGAGCTCTCGCCCATTGGGAAACTCTGGGAGACATTGGAGAACATACATCTCAGAGTTATCTCATCCACGGGATGAAAGAGTTAGGATATTTACACAATGATCTGTTGGTCACTGGTTGACCACAGGATTGAGTTGGTCACTGGTTGAGGACTGCTTTCAACCTGCCTTGTAAAGGCACATCAGAGGTTAGAGAAAGCTCTCAGGCAAAGAACTGCAGATGCTGGCTGCTGGAATCAGGCTCGGAGCACAGACATGGTAAGGGCAAAGGCCTTGGAGCACTGGGTCTGCTACAACCTCCAGGACCTTGTACAGTTCAAACATCATACAGTTTCTCCAGTACCCCTTGGATGTCCCTCTGAGGCACTTACATGTGGGGACACAGAGGCAGAGCGGTTAAGTGGGGTGAAGCACCCAGGGTCCTCACGCTTGATGGAGGAGAGCTGAAAAGTCAGGTTGCCTGCCTTTTGGTAGCAGCCAATCACCATCCTGCCATAGCATTGCTCGGGATGTGGGTGCCACTTCTAGGAACCCAGGCTACCTCTAGCCAGGCTTTTATGAGCAGATGGGGATTTTTTACTCTCCAGCCAATGCTGACACTTTTGTCTCCTGTGTCCCTAGCTGACATCACTAATTATTTGATCTTAGGGAACCAGGGTTCCCTTAGAGCTGGTGGACCTAGCTTGGGAATTCTTCTGGGCTGCTGGGCATCCATAGCTGGTAGGCCTGATAAAGCAATTCCTTTACAGGGAAGGGATAAGTGTGTGTGTGTGTGTGTGTGTATGCATGCACGCGCACACACACACACACACACACCCATGCCCACACACTGACTCCTGCCACCTCCGCTGCTGTCTGACAGGTGGGCAGACATTCAAACCCCTCCTTGTAGCTTTCACACCCAGGGGTGGGGACTTGGCCAAGGCTGGGGTGGGGGTAGAAGTGGAATGGGGTTTGAAGAGGGGGAACTCTGAGATTTCATTCCAACCATTTTAAACAAGACCAGGTAGGAAGGCAGGAACGGGGAGCTTCGATTCCCAGCTGAAGCTGCTGAGGCTGAGCAGTAGTTCCCCCACCCTCACACAGGGCCTGACTCTAATGTCTTCTGATGGGACAAATTGGTGAGCACAACTATTAGCTGAGTGACATCAAAAGGCATTAATCTCTGGTTCCTGAGCAAGACCAGCACCACATTAGTGCCTCACACCCAGTCATTATTAAGACTTTAGCCCAAGGGTGTAATAAATGTTTTATGGCATGCAAACCAAGGTAATGGAATGCAAATCCCATAATATAGCCATACATTTATTTTCTAATGGAGCAAATGATGATGTATTTTATCTGAGAAGAGCTGCCCGATAGGGTCTGCTTGGGAAATTCGAAGTTAGAGACCCAAAGGGTGAGTGGGTGGCCCTCCTCTGGTGTGGACTGGGGGTGAGCAAGGTGGCCGTCACAGTGGGACTTCCCAGAAATGGTCAAGCCTTCATACACACAAACCTTTTGGACAAGCCCATCACTCTTGCTCTACGTCCTCTAAGTACTGCCCCCCTTTTGGGGTATATATCGAACATTCTGAGGCTTAATTACATCCCCTTTGCAGAGTGCCCCCTCCCAGGATCCCCCACCCCTAACCAGAGCTGCATACCAATAAGCTACTCAGCCAATACGAATTGGCTTTCCGAAAATATGGCCACATTAAGGTGCAAAATGTTAATGGATGGAAGGGCGCAGGGCTATTTCTCCAGTGAAGTTAGGGCTTTGCGTTGGTGCTGTTTTTATTAAGAAGCCAACACTGTTCAGTTGCAGCCCTGGGGCTGGTAGGGAGGCTGGGCTAACTAGCTCAGGCCACTGCAGCCTTGGGAAGGGCTTTGGTCAACCCAATGCCCCAGGTCTTTCTGGCTGCTGCTGCCCCAAGAAGAACTTCCTGATTATTACAGTTGTCCAAAAAGTGTATGGGCTCCCCTCTAAAGTCAGAGGACCTCTTCATTCCCAGGAACTCCTTTAGTGCCCTCTCTTTTGTCCTTCCCAGCCCCGGGAACACAGCACCCACCTGGGCAGCTATCAGGCTCATGGGCCTTATACTGATGTCCAGGGACCCACTCTGTACCTAGATTTATGGGGGCATCAAGAAGCCTAAGACCTGTTCCTGCCTTCAAGGTCCTAATGATGTAACTAGGGAAAAAGACACACATATGGAAAGAAATTAACAATGTAAATGATTTAATGGTCACCTGAGTGGTGTGTTTGAGGAGTACAGGTTTCCTTGCTGGATTTTTTTTTTTAAGGCATCCATTGAGAAAAAAGAAATGAACACTGTCAGAGAGGAATCCTGATGGAGATACTGCTTTGGGCTACAGGTACTGAGGACCCCTTAAGATCGAAAATGTAGGACTTGGCTCTTCCCCCAGAGAGCTCATACTAGGTGTTCAATTCACACTGGTTTCTGAATGGCTCGAAAACAATGATATCAGTTCTCAGAGGACTGAAACTGGATCTGGAATTGGCATTTCAATGCTTGGCAGTACTTTTGATCTAATATGCCCTCTTGTTTTCTAGAACAATAACTGACAACAATAATTCATTGAAAATTTACATCAGACCCTGTGCTAAGCCTTCGTTATTTTACTGAATTTTAAAACAACACTAACAAGAAAGTACCTTTATGATTCTATTGAGAGATGATAGAAGAAACTAAGTCTCAGAGTGAGTCTTACCCAACTTAGTAAGAGCTGGGATTATAACTGGACCTCCCTGCCTGCAGAGCCCATACTATATTGTCTGCCTCTCCAAATCACGGTAACAGGGGTCAGAGGAGTAAAGCGTTGTATTCAAGGACACAGAGAGAGCCTCTGGCTTCAGGCCCCTGCTGTCTGCTGCACCACAGTGAGCAGCTCTTGGTTTTGTGTGTGTATTATCCCAGGGGAGGTCTCCCCACACCCATGGGTCTCTCTCTCTCTCTCTCTCTCTCTCTCTCTCTCTCTCTCTCTCTACCTTCAACTAGTCTGAGCCTAGGAAGAATATCTTCTCACTCTAAGGTATGTCAGATCATGGATGAACACAACTAAGATCTGATAACAGTAAACCCAGTGTCCCAAACGGATTCTGAGCCTAATTTAAAGATTCTCTATGGATTTGATTTCTCTGTGCTTGGATGCTGTAGGTTGATTGCCGTTGAAGGATAGTTAGGCTGGGATGAGTTACGTTGTTGGGTTCTTCTCCGGTTTGACCTGGTAAAGCTTCAGAACAGGCCTCTATGGAACATTATCTTCCAAAGTCTAGAGAATGGACCAAGCCCACCTGTGGGGGAAGAAAGATAATAGCGATCAACTCTAAATTCTTCAGACTGGGTTCAGGGACAGATAGGGGTGGACTTCCAGCAGCCTAAGCAGGGCCAGGAATAGGGAGAAGAGAGATGAACCTAGGGTACAAAATTTAAGGAGGCACTCACTCTCAGAGTCGCACAAGTGCAAACCTTAAAAACAAGGGCCCCCCAAATGATGCACTGCCAGACCCTGACCCTGAACTGCCCTGGCTCTATCACAAACGGGAAAGTAGTGGGAGGCGGGGACCATGTCTCCTTGGCCCACCCTTGAGTTGGAGAGTAAAAGTAGAGGTTAAGAAACCTTTGGCAGCCACCCAACATCCTTAACCATCTTTTTCTTTCCATTTCTCAACTCCGCTTTCCTTGATATTCTGCTTAGGCACAGACTAGTTGAAGGGAGACAGAGTCTCTTGGGCCTGGGTAATAAATACACCTAAAAACCAAGAGCTTCTCATTGTGGGGCAGGAGACAGTAGGGACCTGAAGTCAGAGGCTGTCCCTCGGGAGCAAATGAAGTGATGGGCTTCACTCTCAGGTTCATGAAGCCTCTCCCAAGTGAGGGCAAGATTGTTACTAGCAGCTCCAGGCTTACTTCTGGCCAGTCCCAGTGGAAAAAGAGAGCTCCTCCTTACCAGGAGCTGCAGCAATAGCTTTCACTGGCCTAGCCCGAGCCTCATGCCCATGACTGAAATGATCCCTGTGGCTGGGGGCTAACCTGCCCTGAATGGCTAGCTCTACTCATGGGCTGACTCCTGGGGCCCCCAGACATTCAACCACATTTGGAACCACATAGATTTAGTGAAGATGTGGGTTCTCCAAAGAAGAATCTGGGTGCTCTTGCAGGAGGGATGGGTGCTGAACAGGCAAACTCAAGAGCGGTCAACTCAAGAGTGGGAGATGCTTCTAAAACTCTGGCTTCTCTGGAGGCCCACAGGACTGCTGCCCAAATCTGCGTTATTTGCAGGCCGCCTCTGCAGGCTTTCCTAAGGCATGAAATGCTTAAAATGCTTCTTGCTCATCTTCAGCCACCTAACCCTCTTCCCTAAGGCTCTGGTCAATGACTTGTGCGTTACACTCACTCAGGAAGAATTTGCTGACGTTATGAAAGAATGAAAGAGGAACTGTGCTAGGACTGGGCCCAAAACTTTTATTAACTGCGAGGTTAAAAGCTATCGAGGGTCAGGGGCACTGCAAAGGGGCAGAGGGAGTGAGTCAATTAACACCTGCCTTTTTATTTCCAAATCGAATTGTTGCATGAGGTTTGGGGATGATGTAACCAGTCGGCAGGGTTGGGGGCAGGATTTATGAGCTAGGGTATGTGGAGCAATGGTCTGAGCAGGAAGCTGGTGAGAGGCACTTACCCTGACTGCCCTCACTTGAATCCTCCCGAAAATAATAGCTGTATGACATGAAGGCATCTTGGCAGAAGGACTGCTGCACCCAGGGTGGACCGGAGCTGAATCACTTTTTCCTGGGTTGGTATGGAAGGGTGTCCAGTTCAGGCATGGCTTGGTGTTGGGAGGGGAAAGGAGTAGGAACATTAGGGGTGGAGGATGAAGGGGGCAGTCAGGATAGCACATTAACGCAGCCTTGGGGCCCGGGAATGGGGACATGCACCATTGGAGTCATCCTAGGTTGAGTAGGGAGTGGCATTAGCCAACATAGGGAGTCCATTTGTTAATTAATATCCATTCATTGTCTCCTACCCAAGAGGAGCAGGATTAACCTCGGCTGGAAGTTTCTGGGAATGTGGCTGGCACGGTACAAACTCGCTCACCACTCCATGGCCTGCTGTAGGACTCGGGAGGGAGAGAGGAAGGCAGGCCTCCCCTCCTGCCTTTCCCACCAGTGCTTGGGTCCAAACGATGAATTTTCGACTGGGTCATTAAATGCTGATTAAAGTACTGGAGAAAAGAACAGAAGAAAAAAACCAACATCAAGTGTTGTATGTACATACACGCTCTCACCCTAGGCCCCCCTTTCCCTTTCTCAGGCTGCCTCGAAGTTCGTTCCAACCCTCCATTGGAAATGCTATAAAAGGCCAGGTTAATTAAGTCCTATATATTACCAGCGCAAACACTTCCAACTTTATTCCGGCGGCTCGGTGAGTGAGGAGGAGGCCGGGCAAGGTCCAGGCAGCTCAGGGTAATAAAACAGAAGACTCAATTACCTTGTACATTTGCAGTTTTATAAAATCATTTAAAGTTCTGCCAATGAAAAAAAAAAGCACAGTGGAGAGGGATTGGAATTCTGACATCCAGCAAAAGCTTAGGGAACCAGGGTTCCCTTAGAGTTGCCACAGATAGCAAAATCATCCTGGCCATCTCCCTGTTCCCTGGGCAGGAAAGTCCTCTCCATAGAGTGGCCCATGGCAAAATATAGAGGAAGGGAAAAAGGAAAGGGACTCTCCAATAGTGCACTGAGCACCCACTGGGTCTGGAGTGCTGTGCTAGTGCCTTACATAACTCATTCGGGTAGGTATTATCCTCATTTCCAGATGGGAAAACTCATTTCCAGATGGGGAGACTCAGAATGAGTCTTTGGTGTCTAACCAAGAGAGATCCAACACCCAGCGCCTGCGTGCCTCACCCGTTATATTCCAATTCCTGCCTCTCCCTTTAAGCTACCAGGCCTGCTAGCTGCATATCATGGCCCAATGTTAGAGGACAGTTTCTGAAGCCCATGGGCCTGGATTCAAATCCCAATTCTACCACATCTTAGCTGTGTGCTCTTGGGCAAATTACTTAACATCTCTGGGCCTTAGAGATTTTACTTTTCTCATTTGTCCCATTTAATCTGCTAACAATGCTATCAGAAAGGTACTAATATCGTTTTCACAATGCCGTATAAAATGCTCGGAGCCCAGAATATGATATATATTGGTTATGATTGTGATTATTTTCTTTCTTTCTTTTTGAGGCAGTCTTGCTCTGTTGCCCAGGCTGGAATGCAGTGATGCCATCTTGGCTCACTGTAGCCCCAACTTCCTGGGCTCAAGCAATTCTCCCACCTCAACCTCCCGAGTAGCTGGGACGACAGGCGTGCACCACCATGCCCAGCTAATTTTTTTTTTTTTTTGGTAAAGACGAAGCCTCACTATGTTTCCTAAACTAATCTTGAACTCCTGGGCTCAAGCAATCCTCGAAGCTCTGCCTCCCAAAGTGTTGGAATTACAGGTGTGAGCTACTGTGCCCGGCCCTATTGTGATTATTGTGCTAGCTATACCTCCACTTGTCTTGACCCACTCATTATGCTTTCCAGTATAATAGCCAGTGAACCAGCTATACAAGCCATGTTCCTGTGCTAAAGAAAGGATTAGAGGAGCTCTCCCAACTTCATTTTCTATACCACAGTGACCTAATTCATACACAGATTCTCTCATTTCTAAGTCCTACGGAAGGGCAGAAACCTCCTTCCAATTGAGGAACCCTGTTTTTTCTTGTGGGATGAACAAAAACAAGAGCTATATATAAATAAAAAACAACTTATTTTCTTCTTCAATAAATAGAAACTGTTTGACATGCCTACACCTTGAGAAATGGGAGTAAAAACCTTCCATTCAACAGCAGCACCCAGCGGGAGGAGTTATTCTCTGGGCTATAGCCACAGTGACCCACAGCAATGTTTCCCAGGAGGCTGGAGAGAAGCCCAGAGTTCTCTTGTCTTGATCAAATCTGTCCGGGCCTCAACGGAAGAACCTGGGTGGGGCTGGGGCTGAAAGGCAGTGTAGCTATTGGCCACCAGGGGCATGAGGAGATAGCAGCTGGCACATGGTAGACTCTGATCACTTGTGCTGACTGAATGAATGACATTCTAACACCCTGAGCACCTCCCAACCCCTCCCACCTGGAGAGCTTCCTCTGAGCTAGGCAGATGAGCTACGTGATGCTTTCTTAAAAGATTCACTAGGCCGGGCGCAGTGGCTCACGCCTGTAATCCCAGCACTTTGGGAGGCTGAGGTGGGTGGATCACCAGGTCAGGAGATGGAGACCATCCTGGCTAACACAGTGAAACCCCGTCTCTACTAAAAATACAAAAAATTAGCCAGGTGTGGTGGCGGGCGCCTGTAGTCCCAGCTACTTGGGAGGCTGAGGCAGGAGAATGGTGTGAACCCAGGAGGCAAAGCTTGCAGTGAGCCAAGATTGCGCCACTGCACTCCAACCTGGGTGACAGAGCAAGACTCTGTCTCAAAAAATAAATAAAATAAATAAAAATTTTAAAACAGGTTAACTGTAGTATCTCCAGTGACACCCCCTTTTCTAGAATCTTGACATCCCCGCTCCTTGAAATTGGGCAGAACTTGCAAATGAAATGTAGCAGATGTCATGCTGCACAACTGGCAAAAGTAAATCCTAAGAAGTAATGTGACTTTCACTTGTCACTCTCTCCTGGGAACCTGGCTGCCATACTGTGAGGAAGCCCAAGCTAACAAGAGAGGCCACACATAAGATATTCTGGCCCAGAGGTCCAGCTAAGGTCCCAGCTGACAGCCAGCCCCACCCACCAGACACATGAGTGAACAACCCTTCTAATGATGCCAGCCCACAAAAGTTGAGTCACCTTCAGCCTTCGAATCTTCCAGCTGAGGCCCATATACTGTGGGGCAGAGACAAAGCTTCTCTGCTGTACCCCATCTGAATTCCAGACCCATAGAACCTATAATCATAATAAATGGTTGTTTTACACCACTAAATTTGGGGTATTTTCTAACCTAGCAATACATAAGTAGGATAGCCAACTGTACCTTTCAATGTTAGTTTCAGTTCTGGGGACAGCTGTGTAAGAAGGTCATTGACCAGCTGAAGAAATTCCCAAGCACTGTCATCAAGGGAGAGGGGCCTGGAACTCTGACATAGATGTTGATGGCTAGATGGGAGTGGAGGGTGAGCAGGACTCAGTCATGACCCTCCTATCCCTGAGGGAGGAGTAGGCTTGTTCTGGGGCAGCAGGGAGGTATCACGGGAAGAGAACAGGCTTCAGGCAGGGATCATAGTGTCTCTCTTGCAGGACACTTATGCAGATTAAATAAGTGGCAAGCTTGATGCAAAGACTCTGAATAAATAATATCATGAAAGGTCTTTTGATTACCCATTCCAATCTGCAAATAAATAGGAGGTTTTTATTTAAAAAAAAAAAAAGCGCTGTAGGATGTCTCCTCTGATTTAAGGAGGGGAAGGAAAATTAAAACCCAACTCTCCTTGTCTCAAGGTTTTAATGTGTAGAAAATAGGCATAAGGAGGAGGATGTGGATTGAAGCTTTGGCTTTACGAATAGCAGCAGATGGCTGGGTACTGTGGCTCACACCTGTAATCCCAGCACTTTGAGGGGCCAAGGTGGGCAGATCATTTGAGGTCAGGAGTTTGAGACCAACCTGACCAACATGGTGGAACCCTGTCTCTACTAAAAATACAAAAAAAAAAGAAAAAGAAAAATTAGCTGGGCGTGTTGGCACATGCCTGTAGTCCCAGCTGCTTGGGAGGCTGAGGCAGGGGAATCCCTTGAACCTGGGAGGCAGAGGTTGCAGTGAGCCAAGATCATGCCTCTGCACTCCAGCCTGGGCGACAGAGTGAGACTCCATCTCAAAGAAAAAGAAAAGAAAAAAAAAATGAATAGCAGCAGATGCCCAATAACAACAAAGGAAGGGCAGCTATCAGAGCCTGGCATTCTCTGTGCAGCAATCTTTCATTCAAGATTCAAGTTCTTTTTTTTTTTTCTGAGATGGAGTCTCGCTCTGTCACCCAGGCTGGAGTGCAGTGGCGCGATCTCAGCTCACTGCAAGCTCTGCCCCCCTGGTTCACGCCATTCTCCTGCCTCAGCCTCCCGAGTAGCTGGGACTACAGGCACCCGCCACCACGCCCGGCTGATTTTTTGTATTTTTAGCAGAGACAGGGTTTCACCATGTTAGCCAGAATGGTCTGGATTTTCTGACCTCGTGATCTGCCCGCCTCGGCCTCCCAAAGTGCTGGGATTACAAGCATGAGCCACCGCACCCGGCATTCTCTTTTTTTTAGAGACAGGGTCTTGTTCTTTTTTTTTTTTTTTTTTAGAGACAGGGTCTTGCTCTGTCTCCCAGGCTGGAGTGCAGTGGCATGATCATAGCTTACTGCAGCCTCAAGTGATCTCCTGGGCTCAAGTGATCCTTCCATCTCAGCCTGGGACAGGCATGCGCCCCCATTCCTAGCCAATATATATTTTTTTAATTTTGTAGAGACAGGGTCTTACTATACTGTGTGGGCTGGTCTTGAACTCCTGGCCTCAAGCAATCCTCCTGCCTCAGCCTCCCAAAATGCTAGGATTATAGGCGTGAGCTACCAAGCCCAGCAGGATTCAAATTCTTTCATTGTTATAGGATTATTCAGGCTTTCTATTCTTTTGTCAGTTTTGGTAATCTGTGTTTTTCTACAACTTTGTCCATTTTGTCTAAATTTTCACGTTTATTAGCATAATGTTGCCCAACTGCCTTTTTAATCAATCGGGAATTTCCCTCTTTGATCAAACCTCCAAAATTGTGTCGTGGGTAACCCCGTGTTCTCTTGTCTCGTCGTCATGGAGGTAGTGGTTTTGCCACCACCACTTGTAGCCACTGCCGCATTTTCCTGGGCTTCCCAAGGCAGAGTGGAGAATGCATTCTGAGTATCAGTAAGTTAGAACTGCTGTTCACCCAGAAAGTTCAAAGAAAAGCCAAATCCCTTCCCAGCACAGTCTCCCGAAGACAGCTCAAATGTGCCACTGGATGATGAGGGTTTGGGGCAGCAAGCCATCTTCCCCACCCCACTTTCAGCGAGTAGCTCCTTTCCTCCTTGCCGATTTCCCAAGCTGAGCCAACGCTGAGCTCACTTTGGCAGGAGTGGTCATGCATGTTCCACTCTCATGTCTATTGCTTGTTTATCCCCCACTGAGGACAAGCAGCGTCTAGCAAGCTGGGATTGATCTGGGGGTGAGAGGAGAGCTTATGGGGCAGCAAGGGGTTATCTATTCATCCCAGAGTGATCTCCCATTTGCTTATGCTGAAGTGAGGATGGACGGGTGTCACCTTAGCAATGGTTCAGTGAGCTGTCCGTTTGGGAGGTACCCTGCTGTTTGCCTTTTCCAGGGGAGCCCCCTCCCTTCTTGATAGTTTCAGAAGAACTGCAAAGGATGGGACTGATGGGTGGTTCTACCGAGCCCTGGCTTTTTGGAGAGTCCCTGGCTTGCAGTCTTCAGACTCTACCTGCTTCCTCAGTTGGGTTTTCCCTGGCACCCCCCTGAGCTCTGCCTCCTTCCAAGGGTGGCTGCCCTGATGGTCCTGGCTGTGCTGTCCTCCATCTGGCCACTCAGCTGAGGAGAGTAGAGGACACAAGCAGCTGCTGTGCTGTCTGCCAGGGTCAAGGGTCTCCACAGAGTCAGCCAGGAACTGGCCGTTCAGTCAGCACTGGAACCTGATGCTCTGGGGGATGAGTGAGAGCCCGGGTGGGCACTGAAGGGGTTAAAAGAACGTGGTGGAAGACGGGAGAATGGAGGCACTGCTGGAAAAAAGCTAGCCCTGTGCATGGATAATTAGAACTGAACATCA